>NC_086451.1:85901266-86056346 GCF_028390025.1 Pseudophryne corroboree
TCACAAGGATATGAGCTGGAGTTAGAGGCGACTCCCCCTCGCAGTTACCTCAAATCAGCCTTGCCTGCTGCCTTTGGAAACCAGACGGTTCGGTGAGATCCATTCTGAATTTAAAATCCTTGAACATTTATAAAAAAAGTTCAAGTTCAAGATGGAATCGCTCAGAGCGGTTATTGCAAGCCTGGAAGAGGGGGATTTTATGGTGTCATGGGACATCAAGGATGCTTACCGGCATGTCCCCATTTATCCGCCCCACCAGGAGTACCTCAGGTTTGTGGTACAGGAATGTCATTACCAATTCCAGACGTTGCCGGTTGGTATGTCCACGGCATCGCGGGTATTTACCAAGGTAATGGCCGAAATGATGATGCTCCTCCGAAGGGAGTCATGATATTCCGTACTTGGACGACCTCCTTATAAAGGTGAGGTCCAAAGAGCAGTTGCTAATCAGCGTAGCACTATCTCAGGAAGTGCTGCATCAGCACGGCTGGATTCTGAATATCCCAAAGTCGCAGCTGATTCCTGCGACGCGTCTGCTGTTCTTGAGCATGCTTCTGAACATAGAACAGATATTTCTCCTTGAGGAGAAGGCCCAGGAATTATCATCTCTGGTCAGGGACCTCCTGAAACCAAAGCAGGTGTCGGTGCATCATTGCACGCGAGTCCTGGGAAAGATGGTAGCTTCTTGCGAAGCAATTCCCTTTGGCAGATTCCATGCAAGGATCTTCCAGTGGGATATGTTGGACAAGTGGTCCAGATCGCATCTCCAGATGCATGGGTTAATCACCCTGTCCCCGAGGGCCAGGGTGTCTCTGCTGTGGTGGCTGCAGAGTGCTTCTCTGCTCGAAGGCCGCAGATTTGGCACAGTCACCCAGGGAAGAAACTTCCAAGGACAATGGTCGAGTCAGGAAACTTCCCTACACATAAGAGCCATTTACAACGCCCTGAGTCAAGCGGAACCCCGGCTTCAAAACTAACCGGTACTGATTCAGACAACATCACAGCGGTCGCCCATGTAAACCGCCAGGGCGGCACAAGAAGCAGGGTGGCAATGGCAGAAGCCACAAGGATTCTTCGATGGGCGGAGAATCACGTGATAGCACTGTCAGCAGTGTTCATTCCGGGAGGGACCCTCAGGCGATAGCTGGGACGCTCTAGTGACACCGTGGGTGTACCAGTCGGTTTATGTGTTCCTTCCTCTTCCTCTCATATCCAAGGTACTGAGGATAATAAGAAGGAGAGGAGTAAGAACTATACTCATTGTTCCGGATTGGCCAAGAAGAGCTTGGTACCCAGAACTTCAAGAAATGATCTCAGAGGACCCATGGCCTCTGCCGCTCAGACAGGACCTGCTACTGCAGGGGCCCTGTCTGTTCCAAGACTTACCGCGGCTGCGGTTGACGGCATGGCGGTTGAACACCGGATCCCAAAGGAAAAGGGCATTCCGGAGGAAGTCATTCCTACGCTGATTAAAGCTACGAAGGATGTGACCGCAAAACATGATCACCGCATAAGGCAAAAATATGTTGCTTGGTGTGAGGCCAGGAAGGCCCCAACGGAGGAATTTCAGCTGGGTCGATTCCTGCACTTCCTACAGTCAGGGGTGACTATGGGCCTCAAATTGGGTTCCATTAAGGTCCAGATTTCGGCTCAGTCGATTTTCTTCCAAAAAGAACTGGCTTCGCTGCCTGAAGTTCAGACTTTTGTTAAAGGAGGGCTGCATATTCAGCCCCTTTTGTGCCTCCAGTGGCACCTTGGGATCTCAACGTGGTGTTGGATTTCCTAAAGTCGCATGGTTTGAGCCACTTAAAACCGTGGAGCAAAAATATTAGAGATGAGCGGGTTCGGTTTCTCTGAATCCGAACCCGCACGAACTTCATGTTTTTTTCACGGGTCCGAGCAGACTCGGATCCTCCCGCCTTGCTCGGTTAACCCGAGCGCGCCCGAACGTCATCATGACGCTGTCGGATTCTCGCGAGACTCGGATTCTATATAAGGAGCCGCGCGTCGCCGCCATTTTCACACGTGCATTGAGATTGATAGGGAGAGGACGTGGCTGGCGTCCTCTCCATTTAGATTAGGGTTGAGAGAGAGAGAGAGAGAGAGATTGACCTGAGGCTGTGATACTGTAGAAGAGAGTGCAGAGTTTAGTGACTGACGACCACAGTGACCACCAGACAGTGCAGTTGTTTGTTTTATTTAATATATCCGTTCTCTGCCTGAAAAAAACGATACACACAGTGACTCAGTCACATACCATATCTGTGTGCACTGCTCAGCCCAGTGTGCTGCATCAATGTATATATATATCTGACTGTGCTCAGCTCACACAGCTTATAATTGTGGGGGAGACTGGGGAGCACTGCAGTGCCAGTTATAGGTTATAGCAGGAGCCAGGAGTACATAATATTATATTAAAATTAAACAGTGCACACTTTTGCTGCAGGAGTGCCACTGCCAGTGTGACTAGTGACCAGTGACCTGACCACCAGTATATATAATATTAGTAGTATACTATCTCTTTATCAACCAGTCTATATTAGCAGCAGACACAGTACAGTGCGGTAGTTCACGGCTGTGGCTACCTCTGTGTCGGCACTCGGCAGCCCGTCCATAATTGTATATACCACCTAACCGTGGTTTTTTTTTCTTTCTTTATAGTCATACTAGTTACGAGTATACTATCTCTTTATCAACCAGTCTATATTAGCAGCAGACACAGTACAGTGCGGTAGTTCACGGCTGTGGCTACCTCTGTGTCGGCACTCGGCAGCCCGTCCATAATTGTATATACCACCTAACCGTAGTTTTTTTTTCTTTCTTTATACATACATACTAATTACGAGTATACTATCTCTTTATCAACCAGTCTATATTAGCAGCAGACACAGTACAGTGCGGTAGTTCGCGGCTGTGGCTACCTCTGTGTCGGCACTCGGCAGCCCGTCCATAATTGTATATACCACCTAACCGTGGTTTTTTTTTCTTTCTTTATACATACATACTAGTTACGAGTATACTATCTCTTTATCAACCAGTCTATATATTAGCAGCAGACACAGTACAGTGCGGTAGTTCACGGCTGTGGCTACCTCTGTGTCGGCACTCGGCAGCCCGTCCATAATTGTATATACCACCTAACCGTGGTTTTTTTTTCTTTCTTTATACATACATACTAGTTACGAGTATACTATCTCTTTATCAACCAGTCTATATATTAGCAGCAGACACAGTACAGTGCGGTAGTTCACGGCTGTGGCTACCTCTGTGTCGGCACTCGGCAGCCCGTCCATAATTGTATATACCACCTAACCGTGGTTTTTTTTTCTTTCTTTATACATACATACTAGTTACGAGTATACTATCTCTTTATAAACCAGTCTATATTAGCAGCAGACACAGTACAGTGCGGTAGTTCACGGCTGTGGCTACCTCTGTGTCGGCACTCGGCAGCCCGTCCATAATTGTATATACCACCTAACCGTGGTTTTTTTTTCTTTCTTTATACATACATACTAGTTACGAGTATACTATCTCTTTATCAACCAGTCTATATATTAGCAGCAGACACAGTACAGTGCGGTAGTTCACGGCTGTGGCTACCTCTGTGTCGGCACTCGGCAGCCCGTCCATAATTGTATATACCACCTAACCGTGGTTTTTTTTTCTTTCTTTATAGTCATACTAGTTACGAGTATACTATCTCTTTATCAACCAGTCTATATTAGCAGCAGACACAGTACAGTGCGGTAGTTCACGGCTGTGGCTACCTCTGTGTCGGCACTCGGCAGCCCGTCCATAATTGTATATACCACCTAACCGTGGTTTTTTTTTTCTTTCTTTATAGTCATACTAGTTACGAGTATACTATCTCTTTATCAACCAGTCTATATTAGCAGCAGACACAGTACAGTGCGGTAGTTCACGGCTGTGGCTACCTCTGTGTCGGCACTCGGCAGCCCGTCCATAATTGTATATACCACCTAACCGTGTTTTTTTTTTCTTTCTTTATACATACATACTAGTTACGAGTATACTATCTCTTTATCAACCAGTCTATATATTAGCAGCAGACACAGTACAGTGCGGTAGTTCACGGCTGTGGCTACCTCTGTGTCGGCACTCGGCAGCCCGTCCATAATTGTATATACCACCTAACCGTGTTTTTTTTTTCTTTCTTTATACATACATACTAGTTACGAGTATACTATCTCTTTATCAACCAGTCTATATTAGCAGCAGACACAGTACAGTGCGGTAGTTCACGGCTGTGGCTACCTCTGTGTCGGCACTCGGCAGCCCGTCCATAATTGTATATACCACCTAACCGTGGTTTTTTTTTCTTTCTTTATACATACATACTAGTTACGAGTATACTATCTCTTTATCAACCAGTCTATATTAGCAGCAGACACAGTACAGTGCGGTAGTTCACGGCTGTGGCTACCTCTGTGTCGGCACTCGGCAGCCCGTCCATAATTGTATACTAGTATCCAATCAATCCATCTCCATTGTTTACCTGAGGTGCCTTTTAGTTGTGCCTATTAAAATATGGAGAACAAAAATGTTGAGGTTCCAAAATTAGGGAAAGATCAAGATCCACTTCCACCTCGTGCTGAAGCTGCTGCCACTAGTCATGGCCGAGACGATGAAATGCCAGCAACGTCGTCTGCCAAGGCCGATGCCCAATGTCATAGTACAGAGCATGTCAAATCCAAAACACCAAATATCAGTAAAAAAAGGACTCCAAAACCTAAAATAAAATTGTCGGAGGAGAAGCGTAAACTTGCCAATATGCCATTTACCACACGGAGTGGCAAGGAACGGCTGAGGCCCTGGCCTATGTTCATGGCTAGTGGTTCAGCTTCACATGAGGATGGAAGCACTCAGCCTCTCGCTAGAAAAATGAAAAGACTAAAGCTGGCAAAAGCAGTAGCACCGCAAAGAACTGTGCGTTCTTCGAAATCCCAAATCCACAAGGAGAGTCCGACTCCAATTGTGTCGGTTGCGATGCCTGACCTTCCCAACACTGGACGTGAAGAGCATGCGCCTTCCACCATTTGCACGCCCCCTGCAAGTGATGGAAGGAGCACCCGCAGTCCAGTTCCTGATAGTCAGATTGAAGATGTCAGTGTTGAAGTACACCAGGATGAGGAGGATATGGGTGTTGCTGGCGCTGGGGAGGAAATTGACCAGGAGGATTCTGATGGTGAGGTGGTTTGTTTAAGTCAGGCACCCGGGGAGACACCTGTTGTCCGTGGTAGGAATATGGCCGTTGACATGCCTGGTGAAAATACCAAAAAAATCAGCTCTTCGGTGTGGAAGTATTTCACCAGAAATGCGGACAACAGGTGTCAAGCCGTGTGTTCCCTTTGTCAAGCTGTAATAAGTAGGGGTAAGGACGTTAACCACCTCGGAACATCCTCCCTTATACGTCACCTGCAGCGCATTCATAATAAGTCAGTGACAAGTTCAAAAACTTGGGCCGACAGCGGAAGCAGTCCACTGACCAGTAAATCCCTTCCTCTTGTAACCAAACTCACGCAAACCACCCCACCAACTCCCTCAGTGTCAATTTCCTCCTTCCCCAGGAATGCCAATAGTCCTGCAGGCCATGTCACTGGCAATTCTGACGATTCCTCTCCTGCCTGGGATTCCTCCGATGCATCCTTGCGTGTAACGCCTACTGCTGCTGGCGCTGCTGTTGTTGCTGCTGGGAGTCGATGGTCATCCCAGAGGGGAAGTCGTAAGACCACTTTTACTACTTCCACCAAGCAATTGACTGTCCAACAGTCCTTTGCGAGGAAGATGAAATATCACAGCAGTCATCCTACTGCAAAGCGGATAACTGAGGCCTTGACATCCTGGGTGGTGAGAAACGTGGTTCCGGTATCCATCATTACTGCAGAGCCAACTAGAGACTTGTTGGAGGTACTGTGTCCCCGGTACCAAATACCATCTAGGTTCCATTTCTCTAGGCAGGCGATACCGAAAATGTACACAGACCTCAGAAAAAGAGTCACCAGTGTCCTAAAAAATGCAGCTGTACCCAATGTCCACTTAACCACGGACATGTGGACAAGTGGAGCAGGGCAGGGTCAGGACTATATGACTGTGACAGCCCACTGGGTAGATGTATGGACTCCCGCCGCAAGAACAGCAGCGGCGGCACCAGTAGCAGCATCTCGCAAACGCCAACTCTTTCCTAGGCAGGCTACGCTTTGTATCACCGCTTTCCAGAATACGCACACAGCTGAAAACCTCTTACGGCAACTGAGGAAGATCATCGCGGAATGGCTTACCCCAATTGGACTCTCCTGTGGATTTGTGGCATCGGACAACGCCAGCAATATTGTGTGTGCATTAAATCTGGGCCAATTCCAGCACGTCCCATGTTTTGCACATACCTTGAATTTGGTGGTGCAGAATTTTTTAAAAAACGACAGGGGCGTGCAAGAGATGCTGTCGGTGGCCAGAAGAATTGCGGGACACTTTCGGCGTACAGGCACCACGTACAGAAAACTGGAGCACCACCAAAAACTACTGAACCTGCCCTGCCATCATCTGAAGCAAGAAGTGGTAACGAGGTGGAATTCAACCCTGTATATGCTTCAGAGGTTGGAGGAGCAGCAAAAGGCCATTCAAGCCTATACAATTGAGCACGATATAGGAGGTGGGATGCACCTGTCTCAAGCGCAGTGGAGAATGATTTCAACGTTGTGCAAGGTTCTGATGCCCTTTGAACTTGCCACACGTGAAGTCAGTTCAGACACTGCCAGCCTGAGTCAGGTCATTCCCCTCATCAGGCTTTTGCAGAAGAAGCTGGAGACATTGAAGGAGGAGCTAACACGGAGCGATTCCGCTAGGCATGTGGGACTTGTGGATGGAGCCCTTAATTCGCTTAGCAAGGATTCACGGGTGGTCAATCTGTTGAAATCAGAGCACTACATTTTGGCCACCGTGCTCGATCCTAGATTTAAAGCCTACCTTGGATCTCTCTTTCCGGCAGACACAAGTCTGCTGGGGTTCAAACACCTGCTGGTGAGTAAATTGTCAAGTCAAGCGGAACGCGACCTGTCAACAACATCTCCTCCTTCACATTCTCCCGCAACTGGGGGTGCGAGGAAAAGGCTCAGAATTCCGAGCCCACCCGCTGGCGGTGATGCAGGGCAGTCTGGAGCGACTGCTGATGCTGACATCTGGTCCGGACTGAAGGACCTGACAACGATTACGGACATGTCGTCTACTGTCACTGCATATGATTCTCTCCCCATTGAAAGAATGGTGGAGGATTATATGAGTGACCGCATCCAAGTAGGCACGTCACACAGTCCGTACTTATACTGGCAGGAAAAAGAGGCAATTTAGAGGCCCTTGCACAAACTGGCTTTATTCTACCTAAGTTGCCCTCCCACAAGTGTGTACTCCGAAAGAGTGTTTAGTGCCGCCGCTCACCTTGTCAGCAATCGGCGTACGAGGTTACATCCAGAAAATGTGGAGAAGATGATGTTCATTAAAATGAATTATAATCAATTCCTCCGTGGAGACATTGACCAGCAGCAATTGCCTCCACAAAGTACACAGGGAGCTGAGATGGTGGATTCCAGTGGGGACGAATTGATAATCTGTGAGGAGGGGGATGTACACGGTGATATATCGGAGGATGATGATGAGGTGGACATCTTGCCTCTGTAGAGCCAGTTTGTGCAAGGAGAGATTAATTGCTTCTTTTTTGGTGGGGGTCCAAACCAACCCGTCATATCAGTCACAGTCGTGTGGCAGACCCTGTCACTGAAATGATGGGTTGGTTAAAGTGTGCATGTCCTGTTTATACAACATAAGGGTGGGTGGGAGGGCCCAAGGACAATTCCATCTTGCACCTCTTTTTTCTTTTCTTTTTCTTTGCGTCATGTGCTGTTTGGGTAGGGTTTTTTGGAAGGGACATCCTGCGTGACACTGCAGTGCCACTCCTAGATGGGCCCGGTGTTTGTGTCGGCCACTAGGGTCGCTTATCTTACTCACACAGCTACCTCATTGCGCCTCTTTTTTTCTTTGCGTCATGTGCTGTTTGGGGAGGGTTTTTTGGAAGGGACATCCTGCGTGACACTGCAGTGACACTCCTAGATGGGCCCGGTGTTTGTGTCGGCCACTAGGGTCGCTTATCTTACTCACACAGCTACCTCATTGCGCCTCTTTTTTTCTTTGCGTCATGTGCTGTTTGGGGAGGGTTTTTTGGAAGGGACATCCTGCGTGACACTGCAGTGCCACTCCTAGATGGGCCCGGTGTTTGTGTCGGCCACTAGGGTCGCTAATCTTACTCACACAGCTACCTCATTGCGCCTCTTTTTTTCTTTGCGTCATGTGCTGTTTGGGGAGGGTTTTTTGGAAGGGCCATCCTGCGTGACACTGCAGTGCCACTCCTAGATGGGCCCGGTGTTTGTGTCGGCCACTAGGGTCGCTTATCTTACTCACACAGCGACCTCGGTGCAAATTTTAGGACTAAAAATAATATTGTGAGGTGTGAGGTATTCAGAATAGACTGAAAATGAGTGGAAATTATGGTTTTTGAGGTTAATAATACTTTGGGATCAAAATGACCGCCAAATTCTATGATTTAAGCTGTTTTTTAGGTTTTTTGGAAAAAAACACCCGAATCCAAAACACACCCGAATCCGACAAAAAAAATTCGGTGAGGTTTTGCCAAAACGCGGTCGAACCCAAAACACGGCCGCGGAACCGAACCCAAAACCAAAACACAAAACCCGAAAAATTTCCGGCGCTCATCTCTAAAAAATATCTCACGTGGGAAGTGGTCATGCTGTTGGCCTTGGCTTCGGCCAGGCATGTATCAGAATTGGCGGCTTTGTCATGTAAAAGCCCTTATCTGATTTTTCATATGGATAGGGCGGAATTGAGGACTGATTCCCAATTTCTTCCTAAGGTGGTATCAGCGTTTCATTTGAACCAACCTATTGTGGTGCCTGCGGCTACTCGGGACTTGAAGGATTCCAAGTTGCTGGACGTAGTCAGGGCCCTGAAAATCTATGTTTCCAGGATAGCTAGAGTCAGGAAAACTGACTCGCTATTTATCCTGTATGCACCCAACAAGTGGGTGCTCCTGCTTCAAAGCAGACTATTGCTCGCTGGATCTGTAGCACGATTCAACTTGCACATTCTGCGGCTGAACTGCCACATCCTAAATCTGTAGAAGCCCATTCCACGAGGAAGGGGGCTCTTCTTGGGCGGCTGCCCGAGGGGTCTCGGCTTACAACTTTGCCGAGCTGTTACTTGGTCGGGTTCAAACACATTTGCAAAGTTCTACAAGTTTGATACCCTGGCTGAGGAGGACCTTGAGTTTGCTCATTCGGTGCTGCAGAGTCATCCGCACTCTCTCGCCCGTTTGGGAGCTTTGGTATAATCTTCATGGTCCTTACGGAGTTCCCAGCATCCACTAGGACGTCAGAGAAAATATGACTTTACTCACCAGTAATTCTATTTCTCGTAGTCCGTAGTGGATGCTGGGCGCCCATCCCAAGTGCGGATTGTCTGCAATACTTGTATATAGTTATTGCCTAACTAAAGGGTTATTGTTATGAGCCATCTGTTCGTGAGGCTCAGTTGTTATTCATACTCTTAACTGGGTATAGTATCACGAGTTGTACGGTGTGATTGGTGCGGCTGGTATGAGTTTTACCCGGGATTTCAAATCCTTTCCTTATTGTGTCAGCTCTTCCGGGCACAGTTTCCTAACTGAGGTCTGGAGGAGGGGCATAGAGGGAAGAGCCAGTGCACACCAGGTAGTCCTAATTCTTTCTTAGATGTGCCCAGTCTCCTTCAGAGCCCGCTATTCCCCATGGTCCTTACGGAGTTCCCAGCATCCACTACGGACTACGAGAAATAGAATTACCGGTGAGTAAATTCTTATTTATTATTATTAGGCCTGTGAACTTCTTTAACAGCTGGGCACAATCAGGACTGTCAACATAGGCGTATCTACAGTATATTGGGTCAGTGCACGCGACCTCCTGAGTCCAATACGGTCCACACCGTACACACTGCCCCTATCGCTTTACTTACTTCCTAGCTGATGCATGCACAACTTTCCAGCACTAGCTTTAGACATATGGCACGGCACCATGTTTGTGATGACTATGCCAGAGATCTGCCCATACCTAGCTGCCGTTGTTCGCTACGTAGCGATCAGTGAAAAAAACGGATAATCTGCGCATGCGTATGTACCGCAATGCGCACGCGTGGCGTATGGGTACAAAGTCCTTTGTGGTTTTGCACTGCTTCTAGCGACGATTCCAAACGCACAGCTGATCGCAAGGAGATTAACAGGAAGAGGGCGTTATGGGTGTCAACTGACCGTTTTCTGGGAGTGTTTGGAAAAACACAGGCGTGGCCGGGCATTTTCTGGGCGGGTATCTGATGTCATTACCGTGTCACTCGTCGCAGCAATCATCGCACAGGATAAGTAACTACAGGGCTGGTTTGTTTTGCACAAAATGTATTTGCAGGCGCTCTGCTGCACAGGCGTTCACACTCCTGCAAAATGAAAATACACTCCCCCGTGGGCGGCGACTATGCATTTACATGGCTGCTAAAAACTGCTAGTGAGCGATCAACTCAGAATGACCCCCCATCTTCCCACCATCCCGCATAGCCTCACCTCCCACAATTTCATTATCTATTGACAACATCACCATCTCCTCTAGCCCCAAAGTGCGCTACCTTGGAGTTATATTTGACTCCTCCCTCTCTTTCAAACCACACATTCAGTACTTTTTACAGTCCTGCCATTGCCATCTCAAAAATACTTCCAGGATCAGACCCTTTCCCACCCTGGATGCTACTAATACCCTCTTCCAAACACTGGTCATCTCCAGATTGGACTACTGTAACCTTCTCCTATCTGGCCTCCCTTAATAACACCTCTCTCCAGTTCAATCTGTCCTGAATGCTGCAGATCAGTTCTGGTGTAAAAGGGGTGTAGCACCCCATTATTGGAGCTGCCACGAACTATAATGTGACTTTCTCTACCGTCCTAGTGGATGCTGGGGACTCCGTAAGGACCATGGGGAATAGACGGGCTCCGCAGGAGACTGGGCACTCTAAAGAAAGATTAGGTACTATATCTGGTGTGCACTGGCTCCTCCCTCTATGCCCCTCCTCCAGACCTCAGTTAGAATCTATGCCCGGCCAGAGCTGGATGCACCTAGTGGGCTCTCCTGAGCCTGCTAGAAAAAGAAAGAATTTGTTAGGTTTTTTATTTTCAGTGAGCTTCTGCTGGCAACAGACTCACTGCTACGAGGGACTGAGGGGAGAGAAGCAAACCTACCTGCTTGCAGCTAGGTTGCGCTCCTTAGGCTACTGGACACCATTAGCTCCAGAGGGATCGAACACAGGCAGCTGTCCTCGATCGTCCGTTCCCGGAGCCGCGCCGCCGTACCCCTCGCAGAGACAAAAGCACTGAAGTCCGGAGAAGACAGAAGATGTCGAAATCGGCGGCATGAAGACTCCTGTCTTCAATAAGGTAGCGCACAGCACCGCAGCTGTGCGCCATTGCTCCCACAGCACACCTCCAAACTCCGGTCACTGTAGGGTGCAGGGCGCTGGGGGGGGGGGGGGGGGGGGCGCCCTGGGCAGCAATTTGAGTACCTTTGGCATAAGTATGCATATATACAGTCACAGACTGTATATATGCAAAAAAAAAAACGCCATTTTTACACAGGAGAAGCGGGACAGAAGCCCGCCGCTGAGGGGGCGGGGCCTTCTTCCTCAGCACACCAGCGCCATTGTTCCTTCACAGCTCCGCTGGAAGCAGCTCCCCAGGCTCTCCCCTGCAGTATCCAGGTACAAGAAGGGCAAAAGAGAGGGGGGGCACATAAATTTAGGCGCAAAACAGTATAAATCAGCAGCTATTGGGTAAACACATATTATAGTGTAAATCCCTGGGTTATATAGCGCTGTGGTGTGTGCTGGCATACTCCTTCTCTATCTCCCTAAAAGCCTTAGTGGGGTCCTGTCCTCAGTCAAAGCATTCCCAGTGTGTGTGCGGTGTGTCGGTACGTCAGTGTCGACATGTTTGATGAGGAAGGGTATGTGGAGGCGGAGCAAGTGAATATGGATGTGGTGTAGACGCCGTCGGTGCCGACGCCGGATTGGATGGATATGTGGAAGGTGTTAAATGATAAGATAAGCTGAAGGCTGCATAAGCCTGAGGCCATATAAGCGATCAACTTTTTGTGATTGGTTGTTAAATGACTAAGCAGTTGCTAGGCAGATCAGTTTTCCCGGTTGGTTTTTTCCTATTGGTTTAAGGGGTTGAGCATCAGGATGAAGAGGAGGGTCTTAGGTTAGTATATAGGGGGTGGCCATCTTGCTAGACTCCCTCTTGCCTTTCAGTTTATGCCCGCCCGCCCTCCCAGAATGCGTCTACGTTTTTTGTTCTTGCTGTGGGCTATTGAAAGCCAGATTGGCGGGAAATCGCTGCCAACCAGCTGTCACACAGGCATAAGTGGTCATTGTGGGGCTCCCTCTTTAAATGGACGGCAGGTGTGTCCTTTTCTTGCGGTTGGACATTTAGACGTTCCCCTGCGGGAACCGAACGTTTGCCAGAGAAAGAGGGGTAAGGCCAGCACAATGCGGGTTATGCGGGAAGGAGGCGGGGTATGTGTACTCCCCTCCTTGGTTTGGTGGTTTGTCATCTAGGTGACGGGTGCTGGTGTTTGGCAGCGGTTTTCTGTTTGCCATCCTCCAAACTAAAGTTAATATATATTCAATTCAATTCTAATTCGGCCTCAATTATTAGTTTAAAGAGTTGGTCAGCGATTAATAAACATCGTCTGACCTTTAACTCCAGCTACTGTGTCCGTGTCTTTATTTCAGTGTGTGGTGTGGTTTTATTTAGTGATAAGCTAGCTTAAGTAAAAGGTTTATGTAATCACAATAAAGTTATGAGCGGCTTATGTAAACTCCTTACAAAAAAGGTTGGACAAAGCTGAAGCCTTGGGACAGTCAGGGTCTCACCCAGTGCCTGATCCCACAGTTCAGAGGCCGTCGGGGTCTCATAAGCGTCCACTATCCCAGTTAGTCGACACAGATGTCGACACGGAGTCTGACTTCAGTGTCGACGATAATGAGGCTAAATTGCAGCCTAAAATGACTAAAGCCATCCGATACATGATTATAGCAATGAAAGACGTATTACACATTGCTGAGGAAATCCATGTCCCTGACAAGAGGATTCATATGTTTGGGGAGAAAAAACAAGAAGTGACTTTCCCCCCTTCACATGAATTAAAATAAGAATTTACTTACCGATAATTCTATTTCTCATAGTCCGTAGTGGATGCTGGGGACTCCGAAAGGACCATGGGGAATAGCGGCTCCGCAGGAGACTGGGCACAAAGTAAAAGCTTTAGGACTAGCTGGTGTGCACTGGCTCCTCCCCCTATGACCCTCCTCCAAGCCTCAGTTAGGATACTGTGCCCGGACGAGCGTACACAATAAGGAAGGATTTTGAATCCCGGGTAAGACTCATACCAGCCACACCAATCACACCGTACAACTTGTGATCTGAACCCAGTTAACAGCATGATAACAGAAGGAGCCTCTGAAAAGATGGCTCACAACAACAATAACCCGATTTTTGTAACAATAACTATGTACAAGTAATGCAGACAATCCGCACTTGGGATGGGCGCCCAGCATCCACTACGGACTATGAGAAATAGAATTATCGGTAAGTAAATTCTTATTTTCTCTAACGTCCTAGTGGATGCTGGGGACTCCAAAAGGACCATGGGGATTATACCAAAGCTCCCAAACGGGCGGGAGAGTGCGGATGATTCTGCAGCACCGAATGAGAGAACTCCAGGTCCTCCTCAGCCAGGGTATCAAATTTGTAGAATTTAGCAAACGTGTTTGCCCCTGACCAAGTAGCTGCTCAGCAAAGTTGTAAAGCCAAGACCCCTCGGGCAGCCGCCCAAGATGAGCCCACTTTCCGTGTGGAATGGGCTTTTACAGATTTTGGCTGTGGCAGGCCTGCCACAGAATGTGCAAGCTGAATTGTACTACAAATCCAACGAGCAATCGTCTGCTTAGAAGCAGGAGCACCCAGCTTGCTGGGTGCATACAGGATAAACAGCGAATCAGATTTTCTGACTCCAGCCGTCCTGGAAACATATATTTTCAGGGCCCTGACTACGTCCAGCAACTTGGAATCCTCCAAGTCCCTAGTAGCCGCAGGCACCACAATAGGCTGGTTTAAGTGAAATGCTGAAACCACCTTAGGAAGAAATTGAGGACGAGTCCTCAATTCTGCCCTGTCCGTATGAAAAATTAGGTAAGGGCTTTTATAGGATAAAGCCGCCAATTCTGAGACACGCCTGGCTGAAGCCAGGGCTAACAGCATTACCACTTTCCATGTGAGATATTTTAAGTCCACAGTGGTGAGTGGTTCAAACCAATGTGATTTTAGGAATCCCAAAACTACATTGAGATCCCAAGGTGCCACTGGAGGCACAAAAGGAGGCTGTATATGCAGTACTCCCTTGACAAACGTCTGAACTTCAGGAACAGAAGCCAGTTCTTTTTGGAAGAATATTGACAGGGCCGAAATTTGAACCTTAATGGACCCTAATTTGAGGCCCATAGACAGTCCTGTTTGCAGGAAATGCAGGAAACGACCCAGTTGAAATTCCTCTGTAGGGGCCTTCCTGGCCTCGCACCACGCAACATATTTACGCCAAATACGGTGATAATGTTGTATGGTTACATCCTTCCTGGCTTTGATCAGGGTAGGGATGACTTCATCCGGAATGCCTTTTTCCTTCAGGATCCGGCGTTCAACCGCCATGCTGTCAAACGCAGCCGCGGTAAGTCTTGGAACAGACATGGTCCCTGCTGGAGCAGGCCCTTTCTTAGAGGTAGAGGCAACGGGTCTTCCGTGAGCATCTCTTGAATTTCCGGGTACCAAGTCCTTCTTGGCCAATCCGGAGCCACGAGTATAGTCTTTACTCCTCTCCTTCTTATGATTCTCAGTACTTTTGGTATGAGAGGAAGAGGAGGGAACACATACACTGACTGGTACACCCACGGTGTAACCAGAGCGTCCACAGCTATTGCCTGAGGGTCCCTTGACCTGGCGCAATATCTGTCCAGTTTTTTGTTGAGGCGGGACGCCATCATGTCCACCTTTGGTTTTTCCCAACGGTTCACAATCATGTGGAAGACTTCTGGGTGAAGTCCCCACTCCCCCGGGTGAAGATCGTGTCTGCTGAGGAAGTCTGCTTCCCAGTTGTCCACTCCCGGAATGAACACTGCTGACAGTGCTATCACATGATTCTCCGCCCAGCGAAGAATCCTTGCCACTTCCATCATTGCCCTCCTGCTTCTTGTGCCGCCCTGTCTGTTTACGTGGGCGACTGCCGTGATGTTGTCCGACTGGATCAACACCGGCTGACCCTGAAGCAGAGGTCTTGCCTGACTTAGGGCATTGTAAATGGCCCTTAGTTCCAGGATATTTATGTGAAGTGACGTTTCCATGCTTGACCACAAGCCCTGGAAATTTCTTCCCTGTGTGACTGCTCCCCAGCCTCTCAGGCTGGCATCCGTGGTCACCAGGACCCAATCCTGAATGCCGAATCTGCGGCCCTCTAGGAGATGAGCACTCTGTAACCACCACAGGAGAGACACCCTTGTCCTTGGAGACAGGGTTATCCGCTGATGCATTTGAAGATGCGATCCGGACCATTTTTCCAGCAGATCCCACTGAAAAGTTCTTGCGTGGAATCTGCCGAATGGAATCGCTTCGTAAGAAGCCACCATCTTTCCCAGGACCCTTGTGCATTGATGTACTGACACTTGGCCTGGTCTTAGGAGGTTCCTGACTAGGTCGGATAACTCCTTGGCTTTCTCCTCCGGGAGAAACACCTTTTTCTCTGACGTCCTAAGTGGATGCTGGGGACTCCGTCAGGACCATGGGGAATAGCGGCTCCGCAGGAGACAGGGCACAAAATTAAAAGTTTGACCACTAGGTGGTGTGCACTGGCTCCTCCCCCTATGACCCTCCTCCAAGCCTCAGTTAGGTTTTTGTGCCCGGCCGAGAAGGGTGCAATCTAGGTGGCTCTCCTAAAGAGCTGCTTAGAATAAAAGTTTGTTAGGTTTTTTATTTTCAGTGAGTCCTGCTGGCAACAGGCTCACTGCAACGCGGGACTAAGGGGAGAAGAAGCGAACTCACCTGCGTGCAGGATGGATTGGCTTCTTAGGCTACTGGACACTAGCTCCAGAGGGACGATCACAGGTACAGCCTGGATGGGTCACCGGAGCCGCGCCGCCGGCCCCCTTACAGATGCTGAAGAGAGAAGAGGTCCAGAAATCGGCGGCTGAAGACTTCCCAGTCTTCTTAAGGTAGCGCACAGCACTGCAGCTGTGCGCCATTGCTCTCAGCACACTTCACACCGCGGTCACTGAGGGTGCAGGGCGCTGGGGGGGGGGGGGGGGCGCCCTGGGCAGCAATGTAATTACCTTTACTGGCTAAAAATACATCACATATAGCCCCTGGGCTATATGGATGTATTTAACCCCTGCCAGGATTACAGAAAAAACCGGGAGAAGAGCCCGCCGTGAAGGGGGCGGGGCCTATCTCCTCAGCACACAGCGCCATTTTTCCCACACAGATCCGCTGGTGGGAAGGCTCCCAGGCTCTCCCCTGCACTGCACTACAGAAACAGGGTTAAAACAGAGAGGGGGGGCATTTTTTGGCGATATTATTATATATTAAGCTGCTATAAGGGAAAACACTTACTATAAGGTGATCCCTGTATAATTATAGCGCTTTGGTGTGTGCTGGCAAACTCTCCCTCTGTCTCCCCAAAGGGCTAGTGGGGTCCTGTCCTCTATCAGAGCATTCCCTGTGTGTGTGCTGTGTGTCGGTACGTGTGTGTCGACAGGTATGAGGACGATGTTGGTGTGGAGGCGGAGCAATTGCCTGTAATGGGATGTCACCCCCTAGGGAGTCGACATCGGAATGGATGGCTTTATTTATGGAATTACGTGATAGTGTCAACACGCTACAAGGTCGGTTGACGATATGAGACGGCCGGCAAACCAATTAGAACCTGTCCAGGCGTCTCAAACACCGTCAGGGGCTTTAAAACGCCCATTACCTCAGTCGGTCGACAGACACAGACACGGACACTGACTCCAGTGTCGACGGTGAAGAAACAAACGTATTTTCCAGTAGGGCCACACGTTACATAATCACGGCAATGAAGGAGGCGTTACATATTTCTGATACTACCACAAAAATGGGTATTATGTGGGGTGTGAAAAAACTACCTGTAGTTTTTCCTGAAATCAGATGAATTGATTGAAGTGTGTGATGAAGCGTGGGTTACCCCCGATAGGAAGTTGCTAATTTCAGAGAAGTTATTGGCAGTATACCCTTTCCCGCCAGAGGTTAGGGCGCGCTGGGAAACACCCTCTAGGGTAGATAAGGCGCTCACACGCTTATCAAAACAAGTGGCGTTACCGTCTCCTGATACGGCCGCCCTCAAAATCCAGCTGATAGGAGGTTGGAAAATACTCTAAAAAGTATATACACACATACTGATGTTATACTGCGACCAGCAATCGCCCCAGCATGGATGTGCAGTGCTGGGGGGGTTTGGTCGGAATCTCTGACTGGAAATATTGATACCCTGAATAGCGACAATATTTTATTGACTATAGAGCATTTAAAGGATGCATTTTCTTTATATGCGAGATGCACAGAGGGATATTTGCACTCTGGCATCAAGGGTAAGTGCGCTGTCCATTTCTGCCAGAAGAAGTTTATGGACGCGACAGTGGTCAGGTGATGCGGATTCCAAGCGGCATATGGAAGTTTGCCGTATAAAGGGGAGGAATTATTTGGGGTCGGTCTATCGGACTTGGTGGCCACGGCAACAGCCGGAAAATCCACCTTTTTTACCTCAGGTCACCTCCCAACAGAAAAAGACACCGTCTTTTCAGCCTCAGTCCTTTCGTTCTCATAAGAACAAGCGGGCAAAAGGCCATTCATATCTGCCCGAGGCAAAGGAAAGGGTAAGAGACTGCAGCAAGCAGCTCCTTCCCAGGAGCAGAAGCACTCCCCCGCTTCTGAAAAGTCCTCAGCATGTCGCTGGGGTCTTACAAGCGGACTCAGGTCCGGTGGGGGGGTCGTCTCAAGAATTTCAGCGCGCAGTGGGCTCACTCGCAAGTCGACTCCTGGATCCTGCAGGTAGTATCACAGGGGTACAGATTGGAATTCGAGACGTCTCTTCCTCGCAGATTCCTGAAGTCTGCTTTACCAACATCTCCCTCCGACAGGGAGACAGTGTTGGAAGCTATTCACAAGCTGTATTCCCAGCAAGTAATAGTCAAGGTACCCCTACTACAACAAGGAAAGGGGTATTATTCCACGCTGTTTGTGGTACCGAAGCCGGACGGCTCGGTGAGACCTATTCTAAGTCTGAAATCTTTTGAACACTTACATACAAAGGTTCAAGTTCAAGATGAAATCACTCAGAGCAGTGATAGCGAATCTGGAAGAAGGGGACTTTATGGTGTCCTTGGACATCAAGGATGCTTACCTCCATGTCCCAATTTGCCCTTCAAACCAAGGGTACCTCAGGTTCGTGGTACAAAACTGTCACTATCAGTTTCAGACGCTGCCGTTTGGATTGTCCACGGCACCCCGGGTCTTTACCAAGGTAATGGCCGAAATGATGATTCTTCTTCGAAGAAAAGGCGTATTAATTATCCCTTACTTGGACGATCTCCTGATAAGGGCAAGATCCAGAGAACAGTTAGAGGCCGGTGTAGCACTAACCCAAGTAGTGCTGCAACAGCACGGGTGGATTCTAAATTTTCCAAAATCCCAGCTGAGCCCGACGACACGTCTGCTGTTCCTAGGGATGATTCTGGACACAGTTCAGAAAAAGGTTTTTCTCCCGGAGGAGAAAGCCAGGGAGTTATCCGAGCTAGTCAGGAACCTCCTAAAACCAGGAAAAGTGTCAGTGCATCAATGCACAAGAGTCCTGGGTAAATGATGGCTTCTTACGAAGCGATTCCATTCGGCAGATTCCACGCAAGAACCTATCAGTGGAATCTGCTGGACGAATGGTCCGGATCGCATCTTCAGATGCATCAGCGGATAGCCCCGTCTCCAAGAACAAGGGGGTCTCTTCTGTGGTGGTTGCAGAGTGCTCACCTTTTTGGAGGGCCGCAGATTCGGCATTCAGGACTGGGTCCTGGTGACCACGAATGCCAGCCTGAGAGGCTGGGGAGCAGTCACACAGGGAAGAAATTTCCAGGGAGTGTGGTCAAGCCTGGAGACTTCACTTCACATAAATATACTGGAGCTAAGGGCAATTTACAATGCTCTAAGCCTGGCAAGACCTCTGCTTCAGGGTCAGCCGGTGTTGAACCAGTAGGGCAACACCACGGCAGTCGCCCACGTAAACAGACAGGGCGACACAAGAAGCAGGAGGGCAATGGCAGAAGCTGCAAGGATTTTTCACTGGGCAGAAAATCATGTGATAGCACTGTCAGCAGTGTTCATTCCGGGAGTGGACAACTGGGAAGCAGACTTCCTCAGCAGACACGATCACCACCCGGGAGAGTGGGGACTTCATCCAGAAGTCTTCCACATGATTGTGAACCGTTGGGAAAAACCAAAGGTGGACATGATGGCGTCCCGCCTCAACAAAAAACTGGACAGGTATTGCGCCAGGTCGAGAGACCCTCAGGCAATAGCTGTGGACGCGTTGGTAACACCATGGGTGTACCAGTCAATGTATGTGTTCCCCCCTCTGCCTCTCATACCCAAGGTACTGAGAATTATAAGGCGAAGGGGAGTAAGAACGATACTCGTGGTTCCGGATTTGCCAAGAAAGACTTGGTACCCGGAACTTCAAGAGATGCGCACGGAGGATCCGTGCACTCTACCTCTAGACTTACCGCGGCTGCGTTTGACGGCATGGCGGTTGAACGCCGGATCCTGAAGGAGAGGGCTCCGACGGAGGAATTTCAACTGGGTCGATTCCTACATTTCCTGCAAACAGGATTGTCTATGGGCCTCAAATTGGGGTCCATTAAGGTTCAAATTTCGGCCCTGTCGATTTTCTTCCAGAAAGAATTGGCTTCAGTTCCTGAAGTCCAAGCTTTTGTCAAAGGAGTACTACATATACAGCCCCGGTTGTGCCTCCAGTGGCACCGTGGGATCTCAATGTAGTTTTGGGATTCCTCAAATCCCATTGGTTGAGACACTCAAATCGGTGGATTTGAAATATCTTACATGGAAAGTGACCATGCTACTGGCCCTGGCTTCGGCCAGGAGAGTGTCAGAATTGGCGGCTTTTTCGTACAAAAGCCATATCTGATTTTCCATTGGGACAGGGCAGAACTGCGGACGCGTCCTCAGTTTCTCCCTAAGGTGGTATCAGCGTTTCACCTGAACCAACCTATTGTAGTGCCTGCGGCTTCTAGCGACTTGGAGGACTCCAAGTTGTTCGACGTTGTCAGAGCCTTAAAAAAAAAAAAAATATATATATATATATATATATTTCAAGGACGGCTGGAGTCAGAAAGTCTGACTCGCTGTTTATACTGTATGCACCCAACAAGCCGGGTGTTCCTGCGTCTAAGCAGACGATTGCTCGTTGGATTTGTAGCACAATTCAACTTGCGCATTCTGTGGCAGGGCCTGCCACAGCCAAAATCTGTAAATGCCCACTCCACAAGGAAGGTGGGCTCACCTTGGGCGGCTGCCCGAGGGGTCTCGGCATTACAACGCTGCCGAGCAGTTACGTGGTCAGGGGAGAACACGTTTGTAAAATTCTACAAATTTGATACCCTGGCTAAGGAGGACCTGGAGTTCTCTCATTCGGTGCTGCAGAGTCATCCGCACTCTCCCGCCCGTTTGGGAGCTTTGGTATAATCCCCATGGTCCTGACGGAGTCCCCAGCATCCACTTAGGACGTCAGAGAAAATAAGAATTTACTTACCGATAATTCTATTTCTCGTAGTCCGTAGTGGATGCTGGGCGCCCATCCCAAGTGCGGATTGTCTGCAATACTGGTACATAGTTATTGTTACAAAAATCGGGTTATTATTGTTGGAAGCCATCTTTTCAGAGGCTCCTCTGTTATCATGCTGTTAACTTGGTTCAGATCTCAAGTTGTACAGTGTGATTGGTGTGGCTGGTATGAGTCTTACCCGGGATTCAAAATCCTTCCTTATTATGTACGCTCGTCCGGGCACAGTATCCTAACTGAGGCTTGGAGGAGGGTCATAGGGGGAGGAGCCAGTGCACACCACCTAGTGGTCAAACTTTTAATTTTGTGCCCTGTCTCCTGCGGAGCCGCTATTCCCCATGGTCCTGACGGAGTCCCCAGCATCCACTACGGACTACGAGAAATAGAATTATCGGTAAGTAAATTCTTATTTTCTGTACTGTGTCCAGAATCATCCCTAGGAACAGCAGACGTGTCGTCGGAATCAGCTGTGATTTTGGAATATTTAGAATCCATCCGTGCTGTCGTAGTACTACTTGAGATAGTGCTACTCCGACCTCTAACTGTTCTCTGGACCTTGCCCTTATCAGGAGATCGTCCAAGTAAGGGATAATTAAGACGCCTTTTCTTCGAAGAAGAATCATCATTTCGGCCATTACCTTGGTAAAGACCCGGGGTGCCGTGGACAATCCAAACGGCAGCGTCTGAAACTGATAGTGACAGTTCTGTACCACAAACCTGAGGTACCCTTGGTGAGAAGGGCAAATTGGGACATGGAGGTAAGCATCCTTGATGTCCAGAGACACCATATAGTCCCCTTCTTCCAGGTTCGCTATCACTGCTCTGAGTGACTCCATCTTGAACTTGAACCTTTTTATGTAAGTGTTCAAGGATTTCAGATTTAAAATGGGTCTCACCGAGCCGTCCGGCTTCGGTACCACAAACAGCGTGGAATAATACCCCTTTCCCTGTTGTAGGAGGGGTACCTTGATTATCACCTGCTGGGAATACAGCTTGTGAATGGCTTCCAATACCGCCTCCCTGTCGGGGGGAGACGTTGGTAAAGCCGACTTCAGGAACCGGCGAGGGGAAGACGTCTCGAATTCCAATTTGTACCCCTGAGATACTACCTGCAGGATCCAGGGGTCCACTTGCGAGTGTGCCCACTGCGCGCTGAAATTCTTGAGACGGGCCCCCACCGTGCCTGAGTCCGCTTGTAAGGCCCCAGCGTCATGCTGAGGACTTGGCAGAAGCGGGGGAGGGCTTCTGTTCGTGGGAAGAGGCTGTTTGCTGCAGTCTTTTTCCCCTTCCTCTGCCCCGGGGCAGATATGAGTGGCCTTTTGCCCGCTTGCCCTTATGGGGACGAAAGGACTGAGCCTGAAAAGACGGTATCTTTTTCTGCTGTGAGGTGACTTGGGGTAAAAAGGTGGATTTTCCAGCCGTTGCCGTGGCCACCAGGTCCGATAGACCGACCCCAAATAACTCCTCCCCTTTATACGGCAATACTTCCATATGCCGTTTGGAATCCGCATCCCCTGACCACTGTCGCGTCCATAATCCTCTTCTGGCAGAAATGGACATCGCACTTACTCTTGATGCCAGAGTGCAAATATCCCTCTGTGCATCTCGCATATATAGAAATGCATCCTTTAAATGCTCTATAGTCAATAATATATTGTCCCTGTCCAGGGTATCAATATTTTCAGTCAGGGAATCTGACCAATCCACCCCAGCACTGCACATCCAGGCTGAGGCGATTGCTGGTCGCAGTATAATACCAGTATGTGTGTATATACTTTTAAGGATATTTTCCAGCTTCCTATCAGCTGGTTCCTTGAGGGTGGCCGTATCAGGGGACGGTAACGCCACTTGTTTTGATAAGCGTGTGAGCGCCTTATCTACGCTAGGGGGTGTTTCCCAACGCGCCCTAACCTCTGGTGGGAAAGGGTATAATGCCAATAATTTTTTAGAAATTAGCAGTTTTTTATCGGGGGAAACCCACGCTTCATCACACACCTCATTTAATTCATCTGATTCAGGAAAAACTACGGGTAGTTTTTTCACACCCCACATAATACCCTTTTTTGTGGTACTTGTAGTATCAGAAATGTTCAAAACCTCCTTCATTGCCGTGATCATGTAACGTGTGGCCCTACTGGAAAATACGTTTGTTTCCTCACCGTCGACACTGGAGTCAGTGTCCGTGTCAGTGTCTGTATCGACCTGAGGTAACGGGCGTTTTATAGCCCCTGACGGTGTTTGAGACGCCTGTACAGGTATTAACTGATTTGCCGGCTGTCTCATGTCGTCAACAGTAGAGATGAGCGGGTTCGGTTTCTCTGAAACCGAACCCGCACGAACTTCATGTTTTTTTCACGGGTCCGAGCAGACTCGGATCCTCCCGCCTTGCTCGGTTAACCCGAGCGCGCCCGAACGTCATCATGACGCTGTCGGATTCTCGCGAGACTCGGATTCTATATAAGGAGCCGCGCGTCGCCGCCATTTTCACACGTGCATTGAGATTGATAGGGAGAGGACGTGGCTGGCGTCCTCTCCATTAGAAATTAGATTAGAAGAGAGAGAGAGATTGTGCAGAGTCAGACAGAGTTTACCACAGTGACCAGTGCAGTTGTTGTTAGTTAACTTTTATTTATTTTAATATATCCGTTCTCTGCTATATCCGTTCTCTGCCTGAAAAAAAACGATACACAGCAGCAGCCAGTCACACAGTGTGACTCAGTCTGTGTGCACTCAGCTCAGCCCAGTGTGCTGCACATCAATGTATAAAAGGCAAAGCTTATAATAATTGTGGGGTAGACTGGGGAGCACTGCAGGTTGTTATAGCAGGAGCCCCCAGGAGTACATAATATTATATTAATTTAAAATTAAACAGTGCACACTTTTGCTGCAGGAGTGCCACTGCCAGTGTGACTAGTGGTGACCAGTGCCTGACCACCAGTATAGTAGTATATTGTTGTATGTATTGTATACTATCTCTTTATCAACCAGTCTATATTAGCAGCAGACACAGTACAGTGCGGTAGTTCACGGCTGTGGCTACCTCTGTGTCGGCAGTCGGAACTCGGCAGGCAGTCCGTCCATCCATAATTGTATTACAATATATACCACCTAACCGTGGTATTTTTTTTTCTTTCTTTATACCGTCGTCATAGTGTCATACTAGTTGTTACGAGTATACTACTATCTCTTTATCAACCAGTGTACAGTGCGGTAGTTCACGGCTGTGGCTACCTCTGTGTCGGCAGTCGGCAGGCAGTCCGTCCATCCATAATTGTATTATTATTATAATATATACCACCTAACCGTGGTTTTTTTTTCATTCTTTATACCGTCATAGTGTCATACTAGTTGTTACGAGTATACTACTATCTCTTTATCAACCAGTGTACAGTGCGGTAGTTCACGGCTGTGGCTACCTCTGTGTCGGCAGTCGGCAGGCAGTCCGTCCATCCATAATTGTATTATTATTATAATATATACCACCTAACCGTGGTTTTTTTTTCATTCTTTATACCGTCATAGTGTCATACTAGTTGTTACGAGTATACTACTATCTCTTTATCAACCAGTGTACAGTGCGGTAGTTCACGGCTGTGGCTACCTCTGTGTCGGCAGTCGGCAGGCAGTCCGTCCATCCATAATTGTATTATTATTATAATATATACCACCTAACCGTGGTTTTTTTTTCATTCTTTATACCGTCATAGTGTCATACTAGTTGTTACGAGTATACTACTATCTCTTTATCAACCAGTGTACAGTGCGGTAGTTCACGGCTGTGGCTACCTCTGTGTCGGCAGTCGGCAGGCAGTCCGTCCATCCATAATTGTATTATTATTATAATATATACCACCTAACCGTGTTTTTTTTTTCATTCTTTATACCGTCGTCATAGTGTCATACTAGTTGTTACGAGTATACTACTATCTCTTTATCAACCAGTGTACAGTGCGGTAGTTCACGGCTGTGGCTACCTCTGTGTCGGCAGTCGGCAGGCAGTCCGTCCATCCATAATTGTATTATTATTATAATATATACCACCTAACCGTGGTTTTTTTTTCATTCTTTATACCGTCGTCATAGTGTCATACTAGTTGTTACGAGTATACTACTATCTCTTTATCAACCAGTGTACAGTGCGGTAGTTCACGGCTGTGGCTACCTCTGTGTCGGCAGTCGGCAGGCAGTCCGTCCATCCATAATTGTATTATTATTATAATATATACCACCTAACCGTGGTTTTTTTTTCATTCTTTATACCGTCGTCATAGTGTCATACTAGTTGTTACGAGTATACTACTATCTCTTTATCAACCAGTGTACAGTGGGGTAGTTCACGGCTGTGGCTACCTCTGTGTCGGCAGTCGGCAGGCAGTCCGTCCATCCATAATTGTATTATTATTATAATATATACCACCTAACCGTGGTTTTTTTTTCATTCTTTATACCGTCGTCATAGTGTCATACTAGTTGTTACGAGTATACTACTATCTCTTTATCAACCAGTGTACAGTGCGGTAGTTCACGGCTGTGGCTACCTCTGTGTCGGCAGTCGGCAGGCAGTCCGTCCATCCATAATTGTATTATTATTATAATATATACCACCTAACCGTGGTTTTTTTTTCATTCTTTATACCGTCGTCATAGTGTCATACTAGTTGTTACGAGTATACTACTATATCTTTATCAACCAGTGTACAGTGCGGTAGTTCACGGCTGTGGCTACCTCTGTGTCGGCAGTCGGCAGGCAGTCCGTCCATCCATAATTGTATTATTATTATAATATATACCACCTAACCGTGGTTTTTTTTTCATTCTTTATACCGTCGTCATAGTGTCATACTAGTTGTTACGAGTATACTACTATCTCTTTATCAACCAGTGTACAGTGCGGTAGTTCACGGCTGTGGCTACCTCTGTGTCGGCAGTCGGCAGGCAGTCCGTCCATCCATAATTGTATTATTATTATAATATATACCACCTAACCGTGGTTTTTTTTTCATTCTTTATACCGTCATAGTGTCATACTAGTTGTTACGAGTATACTACTATCTCTTTATCAACCAGTGTACAGTGCGGTAGTTCACGGCTGTGGCTACCTCTGTGTCGGCAGTCGGCAGGCAGTCCGTCCATCCATAATTGTATTATTATTATAATATATACCACCTAACCGTGGTTTTTTTTTCATTCTTTATACCGTCGTCATAGTGTCATACTAGTTGTTACGAGTATACTACTATCTCTTTATCAACCAGTGTACAGTGCGGTAGTTCACGGCTGTGGCTACCTCTGTGTCGGCAGTCGGCAGGTATCCAATACTAGTATCCAATCCATCCATCTCCATTGTTTACCTGAGGTGCCTTTTAGTTCTGCCTATAAAATATGGAGAACAAAAAAGTTGAGGTTCCAAAATTAGGGAAAGATCAAGATCCACTTCCACCTCGTACTGAAGCTGCTGCCACTAGTCATGGCCGAGACGATGAAATGCCAGCAACGTCGTCTGCCAAGGCCGATGCCCAATGTCATAGTACAGAGCATGTCAAATCCAAAACACCAAATATCAGAAAAAAAAGGACTCCAAAACCTAAAATAAAATTGTCGGAGGAGAAGCGTAAACTTGCCAATATGCCATTTACCACACGGAGTGGCAAGGAACGGCTGAGGCCCTGGCCTATGTTCATGGCTAGTGGTTCAGCTTCACATGAGGATGGAAGCACTCAGCCTCTCGCTAGAAAACTGAAAAGACTCAAGCTGGCAAAAGCACCGCAAAGAACTGTGCGTTCTTCGAAATCCCAAATCCACAAGGAGAGTCCAATTGTGTCGGTTGCGATGCCTGACCTTCCCAACACTGGAGGTGAAGAGCATGCGCCTTCCACCATTTGCACGCCCCCTGCAAGTGCTGGAAGGAGCACCCGCAGTCCAGTTCCTGATAGTCAGATTGAAGATGTCAGTGTTGAAGTACACCAGGATGAGGAGGATATGGGTGTTGCTGGCGCTGGGGAGGAAATTGACCAGGAGGATTCTGATGGTGAGGTGGTTTGTTTAAGTCAGGCACCCGGGGAGACACCTGTTGTCCGTGGGAGGAATATGGCCGTTGACATGCCAGGTGAAAATACCAAAAAAATCAGCTCTTCGGTGTGGAGGTATTTCACCAGAAATGCGGACAACAGGTGTCAAGCCGTGTGTTCCCTTTGTCAAGCTGTAATAAGTAGGGGTAAGGACGTTAACCACCTCGGAACATCCTCCCTTATACGTCACCTGCAGCGCATTCATAATAAGTCAGTGACAAGTTCAAAAACTTTGGGTGACAGCGGAAGCAGTCCACTGACCAGTAAATCCCTTCCTCTTGTAACCAAGCTCACGCAAACCACCCCACCAACTCCCTCAGTGTCAATTTCCTCCTTCCCCAGGAATGCCAATAGTCCTGCAGGCCATGTCACTGGCAAGTCTGACGAGTCCTCTCCTGCCTGGGATTCCTCCGATGCATCCTTGCGTGTAACGCCTACTGCTGCTGGCGCTGCTGTTGTTGCCGCTGGGAGTCGATGGTCATCCCAGAGGGGAAGTCGTAAGCCCACTTGTACTACTTCCAGTAAGCAATTGACTGTTCAACAGTCCTTTGCGAGGAAGATGAAATATCACAGCAGTCATCCTACTGCAAAGCGGATAACTGAGGCCTTGGCATCCTGGGTGGTGAGAAACGTGGTTCCGGTATCCATCATTACTGCAGAGCCAACTAGAGACTTGTTGGAGGTACTGTGTCCCCGGTACCAAATACCATCTAGGTTCCATTTCTCTAGGCAGGCGATACCGAAAATGTACACAGACCTCAGAAAAAGAGTCACCAGTGTCCTAAAAAATGCAGCTGTACCCAATGTCCACTTAACCACGGACATGTGGACAAGTGGAGCAGGGCAGGGTCAGGACTATATGACTGTGACAGCCCACTGGGTAGATGTATGGACTCCCGCCGCAAGAACAGCAGCGGCGGCACCAGTAGCAGCATCTCGCAAACGCCAACTCTTTCCTAGGCAGGCTACGCTTTGTATCACCGCTTTCCAGAATACGCACACAGCTGAAAACCTCTTACGGCAACTGAGGAAGATCATCGCGGAATGGCTTACCCCAATTGGACTCTCCTGTGGATTTGTGGCATCGGACAACGCCAGCAATATTGTGTGTGCATTAAATCTGGGCCAATTCCAGCACGTCCCATGTTTTGCACATACCTTGAATTTGGTGGTGCAGAATTTTTTAAAAAACGACAGGGGCGTGCAAGAGATGCTGTCGGTGGCCAGAAGAATTGCGGGACACTTTCGGCGTACAGGCACCACGTACAGAAAACTGGAGCACCACCAAAAACTACTGAACCTGCCCTGCCATCATCTGAAGCAAGAAGTGGTAACGAGGTGGAATTCAACCCTCTATATGCTTCAGAGGTTGGAGGAGCAGCAAAAGGCCATTCAAGCCTATACAATTGAGCACGATATAGTAGGTGGAATGCACCTGTCTCAAGTGCAGTGGAGAATGATTTCAACGTTGTGCAAGGTTCTGATGCCCTTTGAACTTGCCACACGTGAAGTCAGTTCAGACACTGCCAGCCTGAGTCAGGTCATTCCCCTCATCAGGCTTTTGCAGAAGAAGCTGGAGGCATTGAAGAAGGAGCTAACACGGAGCGATTCCGCTAGGCATGTGGGACTTGTGGATGCAGCCCTTAATTCGCTTAACAAGGATTCACGGGTGGTCAATCTGTTGAAATCAGAGCACTACATTTTGGCCACCGTGCTCGATCCTAGATTTAAAGCCTACCTTGGATCTCTCTTTCCGGCAGACACAGGTCTGCTGGGGTTGAAAGACCTGCTGGTGACAAAATTGTCAAGTCAAGCGGAACGCGACCTGTCAACATCTCCTCCTTCACATTCTCCCGCAACTGGGGGTGCGAGGAAAAGGCTCAGAATTCCGAGCCCACCCGCTGGCGGTGATGCAGGGCAGTCTGGAGCGACTGCTGATGCTGACATCTGGTCCGGACTGAAGGACCTGACAACGATTACGGACATGTCGTCTACTGTCACTGCATATGATTCTCTCAACATTGATAGAATGGTGGAGGATTATATGAGTGACCGCATCCAAGTAGGCACGTCACACAGTCCGTACTTATACTGGCAGGAAAAAGAGGCAATTTGGAGGCCCTTGCACAAACTGGCTTTATTCTACCTAAGTTGCCCTCCCACAAGTGTGTACTCCGAAAGAGTGTTTAGTGCCGCCGCTCACCTTGTCAGCAATCGGCGTACGAGGTTACATCCAGAAAATGTGGAGAAGATGATGTTCATTAAAATGAATTATAATCAATTCCTCCGCGGAGACATTGACCAGCAGCAATTGCCTCCACAAAGTACACAGGGAGCTGAGATGGTGGATTCCAGTGGGGACGAATTGATAATCTGTGAGGAGGGGGATGTACACGGTGATATATCGGAGGGTGAAGATGAGGTGGACATCTTGCCTCTGTAGAGCCAGTTTGTGCAAGGAGAGATTAATTGCTTCTTTTTTGGGGGGGGTCCAAACCAACCCGTCATATCAGTCACAGTCGTGTGGCAGACCCTGTCACTGAAATGATGGGTTGGTTAAAGTGTGCATGTCCTGTTTTGTTTATACAACATAAGGGTGGGTGGGAGGGCCCAAGGATAATTCCATCTTGCACCTCTTTTTTCTTTTCTTTTTCTTTGCATCATGTGCTGATTGGGGAGGGTTTTTTGGAAGGGACATCCTGCGTGACACTGCAGTGCCACTCCTAGATGGGCCCGGTGTTTGTGTCGGCCACTAGGGTCGCTAATCTTACTCACACAGCTACCTCATTGCGCCTCTTTTTTTCTTTGCGTCATGTGCTGTTTGGGGAGGGTTTTTTGGAAGGGACATCCTGCGTGACACTGCAGTGCCACTCCTAGATGTGCCCGGTGTTTGTGTCGGCCACTAGGGTCGCTAATCTTACTCACACAGTCAGCTACCTCATTGCGCCTCTTTTTTTCTTTGCGTCATGTGCTGTTTGGGGAGGGTTTTTTGGAAGGGCCATCCTGCGTGACACTGCAGTGCCACTCCTAGATGGGCCCGGTGTTTGTGTCGGCCACTAGGGTCGCTTATCTTTCTCACACAGTCAGCTACCTCATTGCGCCTCTTTTTTTCTTTGCGTCATGTGCTGTTTGGGGAGGGTTTTTTGGAAGGGACATCCTGCGTGACACTGCAGTGCCACTCCTAGATGGGCCCGGTGTTTGTGTCGGCCACTAGGGTCGCTAATCTTACTCACACAGCTACCTCATTGCGCCTCTTTTTTTCTTTGCGTCATGTGCTGTTTGGGGAGGGTTTTTTGGAAGGGACATCCTGCGTGACACTGCAGTGCCACTCCTAGATGGGCCCGGTGTTTGTGTCGGCCACTAGGGTCGCTTATCTTACTCACACAGCGACCTTGGTGCAAATTTTAGGACTAAAAATAATATTGTGAGGTGTGATGTGTTCAGAATAGGCTGAAAATGAGTGTAAATTATGTTTTTTGAGGTTAATAATACTTTGGGATCAAAATTACCCCCAAATTCTATGATTTAAGCTGTTTTTTAGGGTTTTTTGAAAAAAACACCCGAATCCAAAACACACCCGAATCCGACAAAAAAAATTCGGTGAGGTTTTGCCAAAACGCGTTCGAACCCAAAACACGGCCGCGGAACCGAACCCAAAACCAAAACACAAAACCCGAAAAATTTCAGGCGCTCATCTCTAGTCAACAGTCTTTTGTAAAGTGCCGACACTATCACGTAATTCTTTCCATAAGACCATCCAGTCAGGTGTCGACTCCCTAGGGGGTGACATCACTAACACAGGCAATTGCTCCGCCTCCACACCATTTTCCTCCTCATACATGTCGACACAGCGTACCGACACACAGCACACACACAGGGAATGCTCTGATAGAGGACAGGACCCCACTAGCCCTTTGGGGAGACAGAGGGAGAGTTTGCCAGCACACACCAGAGCGCTATATATATACAGGGATAACCTTATATAAGTGTTTTTCCCTAATATAGCTGCTGTATATTAATATGCCAATTTAGTGCCCCCCCTCTCTTGTTTTACCCTGTTTCTGTAGTGCAGGACTGCAGGGGAGAGTCAGGGAGCCTTCCTCCAACGGAGCTGTGAGGAAAAAATGGCGCTTGTGTGCTGAGGAGATAGGCTCCGCCCCTTTTTCGGCGGCCTTTCTCCCGCTTTTTTGTGGAAAACTGGCAGTGGTTAAATACATCCATATAGCCCAGGAGCTATATGTGATGTATTTTTAGCAATTTAAGGTATTTTCATTGCGTCCCAGGGTGCCCCCCCCAGCGCCCTGCACCCTCAGTGACCGGAGTGTGAAGTGTGCTGAGAGCAATGGCGCACAGCTGCGGTGCTGTGCGCTACCTTATTGAAGACAGGACGTCTTCTGCCGCCGATTTTCCGGACCTCTTCACTCTTCTGGCTCTGTAAGGGGGCCGGCGGCGCGGCTCCGGGACCCATCCATGGCTGGGCCTGTGATCGTCCCTCTGGAGCTAATGTCCAGTAGCCTAAGAAGCCCAATCCACTCTGCACGCAGGTGAGTTCGCTTCTTCTCCCCTTAGTCCCTCGATGCTGTGAGCCTGTTGCCAGCAGGTCTCACTGAAAATAAAAAAACCTATTTAAACTTTTACTCTAAGCAGCTCAGGAGAGCCACCTAGATTGCACCCTTCTCGTTCGGGCACAAAATCTTAACTGAGGCTTGGAGGAGGGTCATAGGGGGAGGAGCCAGTGCACACCAGCTAGTCCTAAAGCTTTTACTTTGTGCCCAGTCTCCTGCGGAGCCGCTATTCCCCATGGTCCTTTCGGAGTCCCCAGCATCCACTAGGACGTTAGAGAAATGAATTATGTGAAAAAGCCTGGGAATCCCCTGAAAGGAAGGTACTAATTCCCAAAAGGTTGCTTATGGCGTATCCTTTCCCGCCAACGGACAGGTTACGCTGGGAATCCCCTACCAGGGTAGACAAGGCGTTAACGCGCTTATCTAAGAAGGTGGCCCTGCCGTCTCAGGATACGGCCGCCCTAAAGGATCCTGCAGATAGAAAGCAGGAAGCAGTCCTGAAGGCTGTGTACACACATGCTGGTACTCTCCTGAGGCCAGCCATTGCTTCGGCTTGGATGTGCAGCGCAGTAGCAGCATGGACAGATACTCTGTCGGAGGAGTTAGATACCCTGGACAGGGATACGATCTTGCTGACCCTGGGACATATTAAAGACGCTGTCCTATATATGCGGGATGCCCAAAGGGACATTTGCTCACTGAGTTCTAGGGTAAGCGCAATGTCCATTTCTCTGACGTCCTAAGTGGATGCTGGGGACTCCGTCAGGACCATGGGGAATAGCGGCTCCGCAGGAGACAGGGCACAAAATTAAAGGTTTGACCACTAGGTGGTGTGCACTGGCTCCTCCCCCTATGACCCTCCTCCAAGCCTCAGTTAGGTTTTTGTGCCCGGCCGAGAAGGGTGCAATCTAGGTGGCTCTCCTAAAGAGCTGCTTAGAATAAAAGTTTGTTAGGTTTTTTATTTTCAGTGAGTCATGCTGGCAACAGGCTCACTGCAACGCGGGACTAAGGGGAGAAGAAGCGAACTCACCTGCGTGCAGGATGGATTGGCTTCTTAGGCTACTGCACACTAGCTCCAGAGGGACGATCACAGGTACAGCCTGGATGGGTCACCGGAGCCGCGCCGCCGGCCCCCTTACAGATGCTGAAAAGGTCGGTTGACGATATGAGACGGCCGGCAAACCAATTAGTACCTGTCCAGGCGTCTCAAACACCGTCAGGGGCTTTAAAACGCCCATTACCTCAGTCGGTCGACAGACACAGACACGGACACTGACTCCAGTGTCGACGGTGAAGAAACAAACGTATTTTCCAGTAGGGCCACACGTTACATGATCACGGCAATGAAGGAGGCGTTACATATTTCTGATACTACAAGTACCACAAAAATGGGTGTTATGTGGGGTGTGAAAAAACTACCTGTAGTTTTTCCTGAATCAGATGAATTGATTGAAGTGTGTGATGAAGCGTGGGTTACCCCCGATAGGAAGTTGCTAATTTCAGAGAAGTTATTGGCATTATACCCTTTCCCGCCAGAGGTTAGGGCACGCTGGGAAACACCCTCTAGGGTAGATAAAGCGCTCACACGCTTATCAAAACAAGTGGCGTTACCGTCTCCTGATACGGCCGCCCTCAAAGATCCAGCTGATAGGAGGCTGGAAAATACTCTAAAAAGTATATACACACATACTGATGTTATACTGCGACCAGCAATCGCCCCAGCATGGATGTGCAGTGCTGGGGGGGTTTGGTCGGAATCTCTGACTGGAAATATTGATACCCTGAATAGCGACAATATTTTATTGACTATAGAGCATTTAAAGGATGCATTTTCTTTATATGCGAGATGCACAGAGGGATATTTGCACTCTGGCATCAAGGGTAAGTGCGCTGTCCATTTCTGCCAGAAGAAGTTTATGGACGCGACAGTGGTCAGGTGATGCGGATTCCAAGCGGCATATGGAAGTTCTTTTCAGCCTCAGTCCTTTCGTTCTCATAAGAACAAGCGGGCAAAAGGCCATTCATATCTGCCCGAGGCAAAGGAAAGGGTAAGAGACTGCAGCAAGCAGCTCCTTCCCAGGAGCAGAAGCACTCCCCCGCTTCTGAAAAGTCCTCAGCATGTCGCTGGGGCCTTACAAGCGGACTCAGGTCCGGTGGGGGGGTCGTCTCAAGAATTTCAGCGCGCAGTGGGCTCACTCGCAAGTCGACCCCTGGATCCTGCAGGTAGTATCACAGGGGTACAGATTGGAATTCGAGACGTCTCTTCCTCGCAGATTCCTGAAGTCTGCTTTACCAACATCTCCCTCCGACAGGGAGACGGTGTTGGAAGCTATTCACAAGCTGTATTCCCAGCAAGTAATAGTCAAGGTACCCCTACTACAACAAGGAAAGGGGTATTATTCCACGCTGTTTGTGGTACCGAAGCCGGACGGCTCGGTTAGAACTATTCTAAGTCTGAAATTTTTTGAACACTTACATATAAAGGTTCAAGTTCAAGATGAAATCACTCAGAGCAGTGATAGCGAATCTGGAAGAAGGGGACTTTATGGTGTCCTTGGACATCAAGGATGCTTACCTCCATGTCCCAATTTGCCCTTCAAACCAAGGGTACCTCAGGTTCGTGGTACAAAACTGTCACTATCAGTTTCAGACGTTGCCGTTTGGATTGTCCACGGCACCCCGGGTCTTTACCAAGGTAATGGCCGAAATGATGATTCTTCTTCGAAGAAAAGGCGTATTAATTATCCCTTACTTGGACGATCTCCTGATAAGGGCAAGATCCAGAGAACAGTTAGAGGCCGGTGTAGCACTAACCCAAGTAGTGCTACAACAGCACGGGTAGATTCTAAATTTTCCAAAATCCCAGCTGAGCCCGACGACACGTCTGCTGTTCCTAGGGATGATTCTGGACACAGTTCAGAAAAAGGTTTTTCTCCCGGAGGAGAAAGCCAGGGAGTTATCCGAGCTAGTCGGGAACCTCCTAAAACCAGGAAAAGTGTCAGTGCATCAATGCACAAGAGTCCTGGGTAAATGATGGCTTCTTACGAAGCGATTCCATTCGGCAGATTCCACGCAAGAACCTTTCAGTGGGATCTGCTGGACAAATGGTCCGGATCGCATCTTCAGATGCATCAGCGGATAGCCCCGTCTCCATGGACAAGGGGGTCTCTTCTGTGGTGGTTGCAGAGTGCTCACCTTTTTGGAGGGCCGCAGATTCGGCATTCAGGACTGGGTCCTGGTGACCACGAATGCCAGCCTGAGAGGCTGGGGAGCAGTCACACAGGGAAGAAATTTCCAGGGAGTGTGGTCAAGCCTGGAGACTTCACTTCACATAAATATACTGGAGCTAAGGGCAATTTACAATGCTCTAAGCCTGGCAAGACCTCTGCTTCAGGGTCAGCCGGTGTTGATCCAGTAGGGCAACACCACGGCAGTCGCCCACGTAAACAGACAGGGCGACACAAGAAGCAGGAGGGCAATGGCAGAAGCTGCAAGGATTTTTCACTGGGCAGAAAATCATGTGATAGCACTGTCAGCAGTGTTCATTCCGGGAGTGGACAACTGGGAAGCAGACTTCCTCAGCAGACACGATCACCACCCGGGAGAGTGGGGACTTTATCCAGAAGTCTTCCACATGATTGTGAACCGTTGGGAAAAACCAAAGGTGGACATGATGGCGTCCCGCCTCAACAAAAAACTGGACAGGTATTGCACCAGGTCAAGAGACCCTCAGGCAATAGCTGTGGACGCGTTGGTAACACCATGGGTATACCAGTCAATGTATGTGTTCCCCCCTCTGCCTCTCATACCCAAGGTACTGAGAATTATAAGGCGAAGGGGAGTAAGAACGATACTCGTGGCTCCGGATTTGCCAAGAAAGACTTGGTACCCGGAACTTCAAGAGATGCGCACGGAGGATCCGTGCACTCTACCTCTAGACTTACCGCGGCTGCGTTTGACGGCATGGCGGTTGAACGCCGGATCCTGAAGGAGAGGGCTCCGACGGAGGAATTTCAACTGGGTCGATTCCTACATTTCCTGCAAACAGGATTGTCTATGGGCCTCAAATTGGGGTCCATTAAGGTTCAAATTTCGGCCCTGTCGATTTTCTTCCAGAAAGAATTGGCTTCAGTTCCTGAAGTCCAAGCTTTTGTCAAAGGAGTACTACATATACAGCCCCGGTTGTGCCCCCAGTGGCACCGTGGGATCTCAATGTAGTTTTGGGATTCCTCAAATCCCATTGGTTTGAGCCACTCAAATCGGTGGATTTGAAATATCTTACATGGAAAGTGACCATGCTACTGGCCCTGGCTTCGGCCAGGAGAGTGTCAGAATTGGCGGTTTTTTCGTACAAAAGCCATATCTGATTTTCCATTGGGACAGGGCAGAACTGCGGACGCGTCCTCAGTTTCTCCCTAAGGTGGTATCAGCGTTTCACCTGAACCAACCTATTGTGGTGCCTGCGGCTTCTAGCGACTTGGAGGACTCCAAGTTGTTCGACGTTGTCAGAGCCTTAAAAATATATATATATATATTTCAAGGACGGCTGGAGTCAGAAAGTCTGACTCGCTGTTTATACTGTATGCACCCAACAAGCTGGGTGTTCCTGCGTCTAAGCAGACGATTGCTCGTTGGATTTGTAGCACAATTCAACTTGCGCATTCTGTGGCAGGGCCTGCCACAGCCAAAATCTGTAAATGCCCACTCCACAAGGAAGGTGGGCTCACCTTGGGCGGCAGCATTACAACGCTGCCGAGCAGCTACGTGGTCAGGGGAGAACACGTTTGTAAAATTCTACAAATTTGATACTCTGGCTAAGGAGGACCTGGAGTTCTCTCATTCGGTGCTGCAGAGTCATCCGCACTCTCCCGCCCGTTTGGGAGCTTTGGTATAATCCCCATGGTCCTGACGGAGTCCCCAGCATCCACTTAGGACGTCAGAGAAAATAAGAATTTACTTACCGATAATTCTATTTCTCGTAGTCCGTAGTGGATGCTGGGCGCCCATCCCAAGTGCGGATTGTCTGCAATACTTGTACATAGTTATTGTTACAAAAATCGGGTTATTATTGTTGGAAGCCATCTTTTCAGAGGCTCCTCTGTTATCATGCTGTTAACTGGGTTCAGATCTCAAGTTGTACAGTGTGATTGGTGTGGCTGGTATGAGTCTTACCCGGGATTCAAAATCCTTCCTTATTGTGTACGCTCGTCCGGGCACAGTATCCTAACTGAGGCTTGGAGGAGGGTCATAGGGGGAGGAGCCAGTGCACACCACCTAGTGGTCAAACTTTTAATTTTGTGCCCTGTCTCCTGCGGAGCCGCTATTCCCCATGGTCCTGACGGAGTCCCCAGCATCCACTGCGGACTACGAGAAATAGAATTATCGGTAAGTAAATTCTTATTTTCTCTGACGTCCTAGTGGATGCTGGGAACTCCGTAAGGACCATGGGGAATAGCGGCTCCGCAGGAGACTGGGCACAAAAGTAAAGCTTTAGGACTACCTGGTGTGCACTGGCTCCTCCCCCTATGACCCTCCTCCAAGCCTCAGTTAGATTTTTGTGCCCGGCCGAGAAGGGTGCACACTAGGGGCTCTCCTGAGCTTCTTAGTGAAAGTTTAGTTTTAGGTTTTTTATTTTCAGTGAGACCTGCTGGCAACAGGCTCACTGCATCGAGGGACTAAGGGGAGAAGAAGCGAACCTGCCTGCTTGCAGCCAGCTTGGGCTTCTTGGCTACTGGACACCATTAGCTCCAGAGGGACCGAACACAGGCCCAGCCTCGGAGTCCGGTCCCAGAGCCGCGCCGCCGGCCCCCTTACAGAGCCAGAAGCAAGAAGAGGTCCGGAAAATCGGCGGCAGAAGACATCAGTCTTCACCAAGGTAGCGCACAGCACTGCAGCTGTGCGCCATTGCTCCTCATACACACCTCACACTGCAGTCACTGAGGGTGCAGGGCGCTGGGGGGGGGCGCCCTGAGCAGCAATAAAAACACCTTGGCTGGCAAACATACATCACATATAACCCCCAGGGCTATATGGATGTATTTTAACCCCTGCCAGAATCCATAAAAATGCGGGAGAAAAGTCCGCGAAAAAGGGGCGGAGCCTATCTCCTCAGCACACTGGCGCCATTTTCTCTCACAGCTCCGTTGGAGGGAAGCTCCCTGGCTCTCCCCTGCAGTTACTACACTACAGAAAAGGGTTAAAAAAGAGAGGGGGGCACTAATTAGGCGCAGTATTAATAAAACAGCAGCTATAAGGGGAAAAACACTTCTATAAGGTTATCCCTGTATATATATAGCGCTCTGGTGTGTGCTGGCATACTCTCCCTCTGTCTCCCCAAAGGGCTAGTGGGGTCCTGTCCTCTATCAGAGCATTCCCTGTGTGTGTGCTGTGTGTCGGTACGATTGTGTCGACATGTATGAGGAGGAAAATGGTGTGGAGGCGGAGCAATTGCCTGTAATGGAGATGTCACCCCCTAGGGAGTCGACACCTGAGTGGCTGAGCTTATGGAAGGAATTACGTGACAGTGTCAGCTCTTTACAAAAGATTGATGACATGAGACAGCCGGCTACTCAGCCTGTGCCTGTCCAGGTGTCTCAAAAGCCATCAGGGGCTCTAAAACGCCCATTACCTCAGATGGCAGATACAGACGCCGACACGGATACTGACTCCAGTGTCGACGATTAAGAGACGAATGTGACTTCCAGTAGGGCCACACGTTACATGATTGAGGCTATGGAAAATGTTTTACATATTTCTGATAATACCAGTACCACTAAAAAGGGTATTATGTTGGGTGAGAAAAAACTGCCGGTAGTTTTTCCTGCATCTGAGGAATTAAATGAAGTGTGTGATGATGCGTGGGTTTCCCCCGATAAAAACTGTTAATTCCTAAAAAGTTATTAGCATCATACCCCTTCCCGCCAGAGGATAGGGTACGTTGGGAAACACCCCCTAGGGTGGATAAAGCGCTCACACGCTTGTCTAAACAAGGGGCACTACCGTCCCTGGATATGGCCGCCCTTAAGGAACCTGCTGACAGAAAGCAGGAAAATATCCTAAAAATGTATATACACTCACACGGGTGTGATACTGCGACCAGCAATCGCCTCAGCCTGGATGTGCAGTGCTGGGGTGGCTTGGTCGGATTCCCTGACTGACAATATTGATACCCTAGATAGGGACAGTATATTACTGACTATAGAGCATTTAAAAGATGCATTTCTATATATGCGTGATGCACAGAGGGTTATTTGCCGACTGGCATCAAGAGTAAGTGCGCTGTCCATTTCTGCCAGAAGAGGGTTATGGACAAGACAGTGGTCAGGTGATGATGATTCCAAAAGGCATATGGAAGTATTGCCTTATAAAAGTGAGGAGTTATTTGGGGTAGGTCTAACAGACCTGGTGGCCACGGCAACGGCTGGGAAATCCACATTTTTACCCCAGGTAGCCTCTCAACATAAGAAGACGCCGTATTATCAGGCGCAGTCCTTTAGGCCCCATAAGGGCAAGCGGGCAAAAGACTCCTCATTTCTGCCCCAAGGCAGAGGGAGAGGAAAAAGGCTGCAGCAGAAGCCATTCACAAGCTGTATTCCCAGCAGGTGATAATCAAGGTACCCCTCCTACAACAGGGAAAGGGGTATTATTCCACGCTGTTTGTGGTACCGAAGCCGGACGGCTCGGTGAGACTTATTTAAAATCTGAAATCCTTGGACACTTACATACAAAGGTTCAAATTCAAGATGGAGTCACTCAGAGCGGTGATTGCGAACCTGGAAGAAGGGGATTATATGGTGTCTCTGGACATCAAGGATGCTTATCTCCATGTCCCAATTTACCCTTCTCACCAAGAGTACCTCAGGTTTGTGGTACAGAACTGTCACTATCAGTTTCAGACGCTGCCGTTTGGTTTGTCCACGGCACCCCGGGTCTTTACCAAAGTAATGGCCGAAATGATGATACTCCTTCGAAGGAAGGGAGTTTTAGTTATCCCTTACTTGGACGATCTCCTGATAAGGGCAAGATCCAGGGAACAGTTGGTAGTCGGGGTAGCACTATCTCAAGTAGTGTTGCGGCAGCACGGTTGGATTCTCAATATTCCAAAATCGCAGCTGATCCCGACGACACGTCTTCTATTCCTAGGGATGATCCTGGACACAGTCCAGAAAAAGGTGTTTCTCCCGGAGGAGAAAGCCAGGGAGTTATCCGAACTAGTCAGAAACCTCCTAAAACCAGGCCAAGTGTCAGTGCATCAGTGCACAAGGGTCCTGGGAAAAATGGTGGCTTCCTACGAAGCAATTCCATTCGGCAGATTCCACGCAAGAACTTTCCAGTGGGACCTGCTGGACAAATGGTCCGGATCGCATCTTCAGATGCATCAGCGGATAACCTTGTCACCAAGGACAAGGGTGTCCCTCCTGTGGTGGTTGCAGAGTGCTCATCTTCTAGAGGGCCGCAGATTCGGCATTCAGGACTGGGTCCTGGTGACCACGGATGCCAGCCTGCGAGGCTGGGGAGCAGTCACACAGGGAAGAAATTTCCAGGGCTTGTGGTCAAGCCTGGAGACATCACTTCACATAAATATTTTGGAGCTAAGGGCCATTTACAATGCCCTAAGCCAAGCAAGACCTCTGCTTCAAGGTCAGCCGGTGCTAATCCAGTCGGACAACATCACGGCAGCCGCCCACGTAAACAGACAGGGCGGCACAAGAAGCAGGAGGGCAATGGCAGAAGCTGCAAGGATTTTTCGCTGGGCGGAAAATCATGTGATAGCATTGTCAGCAGTGTTCATTCCGGGAGTGGACAACTGGGAAGCAGACTTCCTCAGCAGGCACGACCTCCACCCGGGAGAGTGGGGACTTCACCCAGAAGTCTTCCACATGATTGTAAACCGTTGGGAAAAACCAAAGGTGGACATGATGGCGTCCCGCCTAAACAAAAAATTGGACAGGTATTGCGCCAGGTCAAGGGACCCTCAGGCAATAGCTGTGGACGCGTTGGTAACACCGTGGGTGTACCAGTCAGTGTATGTGTTCCCTCCTCTTCCTCTCATACCAAAAGTACTGAGAATTATAAGACGGAGGGGAGTAAGAACTATACTCGTGGCTCCGGATTGGCCAAGAAGGACTTGGTACCCGGAACTTCAAGAGATGCTCACGGAGGACCCGTGGCCTCTACCTCTGAGAAGGGACCTGCTCCAGCAAGGACCCTGTCTATTCCAAGACTTACCGCGGCTGCGTTTGACGGCAGGGCGGTTGAACGCCGGATCCTGAAGGAAAAAGGCATTCCGGATGTAGTCATCCCTACCCTGATCAAGCCAGGAAGGATGTAACCGCAAAGCATTATCACCGCATTTGGCAAAAATATGTTGCGTGGTGCGAGGCCAGTAAGGCCCCGATGGAGGAATTTCAACTAGGTCGATTCCTGCATTTCCTGTAAACAGGAGTGTCTAATCTATGGGCCTAAAATTGGGGTCCATTAAGGTTCAAATTTCGGCCCTGTCAATTTTCTTCCAGAAAGAACTAGCTTCAGTTCCTGAAGTTCAGACGTTTGTAAAAGGGGTACTGCATATACAGCCTCCTTTTGTGCCTCCAGTGGCACTTTGGGATCTCAATGTAGTTTTGGGGTTCCTAAAGTCACATTGGTTTGAACCACTTGAATCTGTGGAGTTAAAATATCTCACATGGAAAGTGGTCATGTTGTTGGCCCTGGCCTCGGCCAGGCGCGTGTCAGAATTGGCGGGCTTTATCCTGTAAAAGCCCTTATCTGATCTTCCATTCAGACAGGGCGGAATTGAGGACTCGTCCTCATTTTCTCCCTAAGGTGGTTTCAGTGTTTCATCTGAACCAACCTATTGTGGTACCTGCGGCTACTAGGGACTTGGAGGACTCCAAGTTGCTGGACGTTGTCAGGGCCCTGAAAATATATGTTTCCAGGACGGCTGGAGTCAGAAAATCTGACTCGCTGTTTATCCTGTATGCACCCAACTAGCTGGGTGCTCCTGCTTCTAAGCAGACTATTGCTCGTTGGATTTGTAGTACAATTCAGCTTGCACATTCTGTGGCAGGCCTGCCACAGCCTAAATCTGTAAAAGCCCATTCCACAAGGAAGGTGGGCTCATCTTGGGCGGCTGCCCGAGGGGTCTCGGCTTTACAACTTTGCCGAGCAGCTACTTGGTCAGGGGCAAACACGTTTGCTAAATTCTACAAATTTGATACCCTGGCTGAGGAGGACCTGGAGTTCTCTCATTCGGTGCTGCAGAGTCATCCGCACTCTCCCGCCCGTTTGGGAGCTTTGGTATAATCCCCATGGTCCTTACGGAGTTCCCAGCATCCACTAGGACGTCAGAGAAACTAAGAATTTACTTACCGATAATTCTATTTCTCGTAGTCCGTAGTGGATGCTGGGCGCCCATCCCAAGTGCGGATTGTCTGCAATACTTGTACATAGTTATTGTTAACTAAATCGGGTTATTGTTGTGAGCCATCTATCCAGAGGCTCCTCTGTTATCATGCTGTTAACTGGGTTCAGATCACAAGTTGTACGGTGTGATTGGTGTGGCTGGTATGAGTCTTACTCGGGATTCATAAATCCTTCCTTATTGTGTACGCTCGTCCGGGCACAGTATCCTAACTGAGGCTTGGAGGAGGGTCATAGGGGGAGGAGCCAGTGCACACCAGGTAGTCCTAAAGCTTTACTTTTGTGCCCAGTCTCCTGCGGAGCCGCTATTCCCCATGGTCCTTACGGAGTTCCCAGCATCCACTACGGACTACGAGAAATAGAATTATCGGTAAGTAAATTCTTATTTTCTGCCAGAAGGGTCTTATGGACTCGGCAATGAACAGGGGATGCTGATTCTAAAAGACATATGGAAGTTTTACCATATAAGGGTGAGGAATTGTTTGGGGACGGTCTCTCGGACCTGGTTTCCACAGCTACAGATGGGAAGTCAAAATTCTTGCCGTATGTTTCCTCACAGCCTAAGAAATCACTGTATTATCAAATACAGTCCTCTCGTCCCCAAAAGAGCAAAAAGGTCAGAGGTGCATCTTTCCTTGCCAGAGGTAAGGGAAAAGGAAAAAAGCTGCATCATGCAGCCAGTTCCCAGGAGCAAAAGTCCTCCCCGGCCTCCTCTAAATCTACCGCATGACGCTGGGGCTCCACAGGCGGAGCCAGGAGCGGCGGGGGCGCGTCTCAAGAATTTCAGCCACCAGTGGGTAGGTTCACGGGTGGATCCTTGGGCGATACAAATTGTGTCTCAGGGGTACAAGCTGGAATTCGAAGAGACGCCTCCTCAACATTTCCTGTAATCTGCCTTGCCGGCTTCCCCCATGGAGAGGGAAGTAGTGCTGGCGGCAATTCACAAACTATATCTCCAGCAGGTAATGGTAAAGGTTCCCCTACTTCAGCAGGGAAGGGGTTACTATTCCACTATGTTTGTGGTACCGAAACCGGACGGTTCGGTCAGGCCCATTTTGAATTTTTATAGTCCCTGAACATTTACATAAAAAAATTCAAGTTCAAAATGGAATCGCTCAGAGCGGTCATTGCAAGCCTGGAAGAGGGGGATTTCATGGTGTCGCTGGACATCAAGGATGCTTACTTGCATGTCCCCATTTATTCTCCTCATCAGGAGTACCTCAGGTTTGTGGTAAAGGACTGTCATTACCAATTCCAGACGTTGCCGTTTGGCCTGTCCACGGCACCGAGAATATTTACCAAGGTGATGGCGGAGATGATGGTACTCCTTCGGAAGCAAGGAGTTACAGTTATCCAGTGGTTAAAGTGGGCCGGAACGGGGCGGAACTGCGTTCCGTCACCTCTAATTGCAGGCGGAACCAGTTCCGCCTCCGCCCGGCCACAGCATCATGTCCCTGTTCCATTGTAAAGGTGGCAGCGGCCGCCAGCCAATCATGGCTTGCGGACCGGCTGCAGCACCAATCAGAAGAAGGGAAGGTTTTTTTAAAATCTGCCGTGAGCCAATCACGGCTCGCAGACCGCCAGCCAATGAGAAGCTGCCAAGTGGCAGCTTCTCATTAGCTGGCGGTCCAGGAGCCGTGAATGGCGCACAGTCGGCGCCAGATTCAAAGTGCCCTCTCCCAGGGCCGGCGCCACCACTAGGCAGCTGCCTATGAGCGCTAACAATTAAAGGGCGGAACAGAGTGGAACAGCATGAGGGATGTGAAGCACCCACTCCATGCTCACTCGTTGGCCGCTGCTGGATTTGCCTGGGGCTGGAGCTGCATGTTCGTTGCCTGTCCCCACCTACCCTCCTCCATTGCTCACTTCCGCTCTCCCTGTCACCCCCGGCAGAATGTGTTTAGTGTTCTGCCATACAGGAAGTGGAATCGGGCGCGCGCCGCTGCGTGCAGGGTGAGGGGAGAAAGTATCACTGATCAGTGATCATGATCACCGGCTGCAACTACATGTGGGGGCGGAACGCGGAGCCGCGAGTGCTGACATAGAGTGAGGTAGGCTCTAGCAGTGTACACTGCTGCCTGTCACTTCTCTTTCATCTCAACGCTCAGGTCAATAGAAAAAATGATGGTGGAGCCGATGGAAGGATCTTTATTCAGGATCTGCAGCGTCCTGTGTACTGCGTCCTGTGTGCTGCCTGAGCTCCTCCTCTGCTGGGTGCAGCTCATTCACAATCTGAGGGGAGCAATGCTGATCTACCAGGCTCTAATGTACATGTGCATGTAACCAGGTCCCCTCCCACCCAGGCCCCAGTGTGTCACTAGTCACCCATCTCTCAGTATGTGTCCCCATATCCCTTACCTGTCCCCACTATGTGCATTCCCATATCCCCCCCCCAGTATGTGTGTCCCCATGTCCCTCACCATCCCCCCAGTATGTATGGCCCTCACCCCCCAGTATGTGTCCCCCCATGTCCCTCACCGGCCCCCCAGTATGTGTCCCCCCATGTCCCTCACCGGCCCCCCAGTATGTGTCCCCCCATGTCCCTCACCCCCCCAGTATGTGTCCCCCCATGTCCCTCACCCCCCCAGTATGTGTCCCCCAATGTCCCTCACCGGCCCCCCAGTATGTTCTACCATGTCCCTCACCGGCCCCCCAGTATGTGTCCCCCCATGCCCTCACCATCCCCCCAGTATGTATATATGTATATATCTAGCTGGAAAACCCCCTCATAAATCCTGCGTTTGCCCTTGGAGGGGGCTCTACCTGCCGTACTGTGTAAAATGGGTCTCTGTCTGCCGTACTGTGTAAAATGGGGCTCTGTCTGCCGTACTGTGTAAAATGGGGCTCTGTCTGCCGTACTGTGTAAAATGGGGCTCTGTCTGCCGTACTGTGTAAAATGGGGCTCTGTCTGCCGTACTGTGTAAAATGGGGCTCTGTCTGCCGTACTGTGTAAAAGGGGGCTCTGTCTGCCGTACTGTGTAAAAGGGGGCTCTGTCTGCCGTACTGTGTAAAAGGGGGCTCTGTCTGCCGTACTGTGTAAAAGGGGGACTCTGCTATTGTGGACATTGTGTGTGTAAAGGGCACTAGTATGTGGGGCGGGAAATGTGAAGCATTATTTTGAATTGGTGGTACTTTGTGTGGCCACGCCCCTTCCTTGTGAGGCCACACCCCTTCTACGGTGTTGCGGGCGAGGTGAGTTCCCCCACCTCTCCAGGACCACTTTAAGCCCTGCAGTTATCCCATACTTGGACGATCTCCTCATAATGGCAAGGTCCAGGGAGCAGTTGCTGATCAACGTAGCACACTCTCAGGACGTGTTGCGACAGCACGGCTGGATCCTGAATATTCCAAAGTCGCAGCTGATTCCTACGACACGTCTGCCCTTCCTGGGCATGATTCTGGACACAGACCAGAAGAAGGTGTTTCTCCCGGAGGAGAAGGCTCAGGAGCTCATGACTCTGGTCAGTGGCCTCCTAAAACCGAAACAGGTATCGGTGCATCACTGCACGCGAGTCCTGGGAAAGATGGTGGCGTCATACAAAGCCATTCCCTTCGGCAGGTTTCATGCGAGGATCTTTCAGTGGGATCTGCTGGACAAGTGGTCCGGATCGCATCTTCAGATGCATCGGCTGATCACCCTGTCCCCCAGGGCCAGGGTGTCTCTGCTGTGGTGGCTGCAGAGTGCTCATCTACTCGAGGGTCGCAGGTTCGGCATACAGGACTGGGTCCTGGTGACCATGGATGCAAGCCTCCGAGGGTGGGGGGCAGTCACTCAGGGAAGAATCTTCCAAGGACTGTGGTCAAGTCAGGAGACTTGTCTGCACATCAATATCCTGGAACTAAGGGCAATATACAACGCCCTGAGTCAAGCGGAGCCTCTGCTCCGAGACCAACCAGTGCTGATCCAGTCAGACAACATCACTGCGGTCGCCCATGTAAACCGCCAGGGCGGCACAAGAAGCAGGGTGGCAATGGCGGAAGCCACCAGGATTCTTCGTTGGGCGGAGAATCACGTACAAGCACTGTCAGCAGTGTTCATTCCGGGAGTGGACAACTGGGAAGCAGACTTCCTCAGCAGACACGACCTACACCCGGGAAAGTGGGGACTTCATCAAGAAGTCTTCTCGCAGATTGTAAATCGATGGGAACTGCCACAGGTGGACATGATGGCATCCCGTCTCAACAAAAAGCTAAAAAGGTATTGCGCCAGGTCAAGGGACCCTCAGGCAATAGCTGTGGACGCTCTGGTAACGCCGTGGGTGTTCCAGTCAGTCTATGTGTTTCCTCCTCTGCCTCTCATACCCAAGGTGTTGAGAATCGTAAGAAAAAGAGGAGTGAGAACATTGAACAATACTCATTGTTCCGGATTGGCCAAGAAGAACTTGGTACCCGGAACTGCAAGAGATGCACTCAGAGAACCCGTGGCCTCTGCCTCTCAGACAGGACCTGTTGCAACAGGGGCCCTGTCTGTTCCAAGACTTACCGCGGCTGCGTTTGACGGCATGGCGGTTGAACGCCGGAACCTAGCAGAAAAGGGCATTCCGGAGGAAGTTATTACTACGCTAATAAAGGCTAGGAAGGACGTGACAGCAAAGCATTATCACCGGATATGGCGAAAATATGTTGCTTGGTGTGAGGCCAGGAAGGCCCCTACAGAGGAATTCCAGCTTGGGCGATTCCTACACTTCCTGCAGTCAGGTGTGACTATGGACCTAAAATTAGGGTCCATAAAGGCCCAGATTTCGGCCCTATCCATTTTCTTTCAAAAGGAACTGGCTTCACTGCCTGAGGTTCAGACATTTGTTAAAGGAGTGCTGCATATTCAGCCCCCTTTTGTGGCACCGTGGGATCTTAACGTAGTTTTAGATTTCCTGAAATCCCACTGGTTTGAGCCACTTAAGACAGTGGAGCTCAAGTATCTCACTTGGAAAGTGGTTATGTTGTTAGCCTTGGCTTCGGCTAGGCGTGTGTCAGAATTGGCGGCTTTATCATGTAAAAGACCCTATCTGATTTTCCATGTAGACAGGGCAGAATTGCGGACCCGTCCGCAATTTCTGCCAAAGGTGGTGTCATCTTTTCATCTGAACCAACCTATTGTGGTGCCTGCGACTACTCGTGACTTGGAGAACTCCAAGTTACTGGACGTAGTCCGGGCTTTGAAGATTTATGTTTCTAGAACGGCTGGAGTCAGAAAGACTGACTCGCTGTTTATACTGTATGCACCCAACAAGCTGGGTGCACCTGCTTCAAAGCAAACTATTGCTCGCTGGATCTGTAACACGATTCAGCAGGCTCATTCTGCGGCAGAATTGCCGCACCCAGGATCAGTAAAAGCCCATTCCACAAGGAAGGTGGGCTCTTCTTGGGCGGCTGCCCGAGGGGTCTCGGCATTACAACTTTGCCGAGCAGCTACTTGGTCGGGTTCAAACACTTTTGCTAAGTTCTATAAGTTTGATACCCTGGCTAAGGAGGACCTTGAGTTTGCTTATTCGGTGCTGCAGAGTCATCCGCACTCTCGCACCCGTTTGGGAGCTTTGGTATAATCCCCATGGTCCTTATGGAGTCCCCAGCATCCACTAGGACGTTAGAGAAAATAAGAATTTACTCACCGGTAATTCTATTTCTCGTAGTCCGTAGTGGATGCTGGGCGCCCGTCCCAAGTGCGGACTTTCTGCAATACGTGTATATAGTTATTGCGTAATAAAGGGTTTTATTATGAGCCACCCGTTGAGTGAGGCTCAGTTTATGTTCATACTGTTAACTGGGTAAGTTTATCACAAGTTGTACGGTGTGATTGGTGTGGCTGGTATGAGTCTTACCCTGGGTTCCAAATCCTTTCCTTGTAATGTCAGCTCTTCCGGGCACAGTTTCCTTAACTGAGGTCTGGAGGAGGGGCATAGATGGAGGAGCCAGTGCACACCAGATATAGTACCTAATCTTTCTTTAGAGTGCCCAGTCTCCTGCGGAGCCCGTCTATTCCCCATGGTCCTTACGGAGTCCCCAGCATCCACTACGGACTACGAGAAATAGAATTACCGGCGAGTAAATTCTTATTTTTGTGCCCCTTTCTTGCTAAATGCATCCCTGGCTGGACACTATTAAACTTGCAGCAGGGATAGGGTTAACTGTGACCTGAGTGCTGCATCTGGCACAAGGACACTGACCAGTCAGCAAGAGGAGTATGAATCCCAGGGAGAGAGAGATGTCTTGCGCTGTGGTAGTTTCAGCCATCTTCAGGGACAGTTGGAAGTTGGGCAGCGGCCATTTTAGAAGGACACAGAGCAGCAATTTGGAGCAGAGGGAGCTGCAGAGTAACTTACCCAATTTGGTGGTCACGGTGACCGGAGGGAAGGAAGTGTGACAGCGGCAGTCAGAAGACCTGGTAAAGGTGCAGGTACCACAGAGAGAGACTCATGCACTACCACTCCATATTTGCCAACCCGCACAGAATGGCTGTGAATCTCCCAAAAATCGGGTGGCCCTCCCAGCCCCCCGGAAAGGTGGGCAGGTCTCCCGCTTTCTCTGCCAGCCCCTCCGCAACCCCCCTCAGCTGCCCACAGCAGAGAACAAATGGGGGTCCGGGGTATCCAATGACGCGATTCGCACTGAATCGTATCATTGCATACCCTCCAACTGTACCTTTTTGGCAGGTACAGTACCTTTTTTTTTTTACGATCTGTACCGATTTCTGAGTCTCCAAACTTCCATTGAAAGCATAGGAAAGGGGACGTGACCACGTCCCCTGTACACATGGCCACGCCCCTTTCCTGATTTGTAGCAATTTTTAGGTGTCTATTTTCTCTGCACTGTATAGCATACCTCCCAACTTTTCACTGGGAGAAAGAGGGACACATGAAAAGAGGGTGTGGCTTCGCGGGAGGACCCACGATCGCGAGCCATGCCCCGTTTTCATCACTGACGGGGCATGCCCAGCGCTCTGTGAGCCGCTGGCATGACCCCTCTCCTGTCTTCAGTGAATAGACGCTGTGCAGTTGGGAGGCATGGTATAGTGGTGGGCGGAGCCACAAAAACAGGATCATGATGCAACGCCAGCCACACGCCCGGCCATGCCCCTAGACAGACCATTTTGCCACCATCCACGCCCCCTTGCGCCTACAATGCTGCCTTCTACTGGAGGGGGGCAGCAAAGTAGGCAAGTATGTACCACTCACAGAAACTTATTACAAGCAGTGAGAGCCCAAGTTATCATTCCTCATTTAGAAAGATAGAACTATAGACTCCCCAGAGTATTTACTAAAAGACTTTACACAAGCATACCAAGCCCAGCACAGCTAGGTGACTACAGCTGCAGTAGCAGTCCACTGTAAGCACTGCTAACCCACAGCAGCACAGAAAAGTCTAAGGGGGTAATTCCAAGTTGATCGCAGCAGGAATTCTGTTAGCAATTGGGCAAAACCATGGCCCTCATTCCGAGTTGTTCGCTCGCAAGCTGCTTTTAGCAGCATTGCACACGCTAAGCCGCCGCCTACTGGGAGTGAATATTAGCATCTTAAAATTGCGAACGAAAGATTTGCAATATTGCGAAAAGACATCTCTGTGCAGTTTCTGAGTAGCTCGAGACTTACTCTGCCAGTGCGATCAGTTCAGTGCTTGTCGTTCCTGGTTTGACGTCACAAACACACCCAGCGTTCGCCCAGACACTCCCCCGTTTCTCCAGCCACTCCCGCGTTTTTCCCAGAAACGGTAGCGTTTTTTCACACACGCCCATAAAACGACCAGTTTCCGCCCAGAAACACCCACTTCCTGTCAATCACACTCCGATCACCAGAACGAAGAAAAAACCTCGTAATGCCGTGAGTAAATTACCTAACTGCATAGCAAATTTACTTGGCGCAGTCGCAGTGCGAACATTGCGCATGCGCAATAAGCGGAAAATCGCTGCGATGCGAAGAAAACTACAGAGCGAACAACTCGGAATGACCACCCATGTGCACTGCAGGGGAGGCAGATATCATATAACATGTGAGAGAGAGTTAGATTTGGGTGGGGTGTGTTCAATCTGCAATCTAATTTGCAGTGTAAAAATAAAGCAGCCAGGATTTACCCTGCACAGAAATAAAATAACCCACCCAAATCTAACTCTTTCTGCACATGTTATATCTGCCTCCCCTGCAGTGCACATGGTTTTGCCCAACTGCTAAAAAAAATTCCTGCTGCGATCAACTTGGAATTACCCCCTAATATAGCTTCCATAATACTTACCCGAGTGTCACATTAGTATTACAAAGCCTTCACCAGTGTCTCTCCTATTTACATCTCTGACCTCATCTCCCTTCACACTCCTGCCCTCCCACTACTCTCCACAAATGACTGCCGCCTCTCCTGCCTACTTCCTCACACTCCTGCCTCCAAGATTTTGCACATGCTGCTCCCTATCTCTGGAATATTCTACCTCTCGCTATCAGATGCTCCACCTCTCTACAAAGCTTTAAAAGGGCTCTTAAGATGCACTTCTTCATCAAACCTAGCCATTTATCTCTCTTCCTAACCCTCTGTTCCATGCTCACTGCCTTTTCATTTCTGTCACCTCTGTCTGCCTGCCCCTCCACTTTAGAATGTAAGCTCCCACGAGCAGGGCCCTCTCCCCTCATGTGCTTTTCTTTTTCTTACTAAAGGCCCATACACACTAGCTGATTTTGAGCTCAAAGTAGCTCACTTTAGGCATGTTGAGCTACTTTGAGCTCAAACTCGGACAGTGTGTATGGCCAGGTGATGAGTAGTGATGAGCGGGTTCGGTTTCTCGGAAACCGAACCCCCCCGAACTTCACGCTTTTTACACGGGTCCGAGGCAGACTCGGATCTTCCCGCCTTGCTCGGTTAACCCGAGCGCGCCCGAACGTCATCATCCCGCTGTCGGATTCTCGCGAGGCTCGGATTCTATCGCGAGACTCGGATTCTATATAAGGAGCCGCGCGTCGCCGCCATTTTCACACGTGCATTGAGATTGATAGGGAGAGGACGTGGCTGGCGTCCTCTCCGTTTAGATAGAGAGTGAGACACTTGATTTACTGGAGCATTAGGAGTACTCAGAGAGTGCAGAGTTTTGCTGATAGTTATACTAGTGACCACCAGTTTTATTTATTATTTAATATAATCCGTTCTCTGCCTGAAAAAAAACGATACACAGTCACATACCATATCTGTGCTCAGCCTCAGTGTGCTGCATGATAATATCATCTATGTATATCTGACTGTGCTGAGTAGTGCTCACTGCTCACACAGCTTAATTGTGGGGGAGACTGGGGAGCAGTTATAGCAGGAGTACATATTTAACAGTGCACACTTTTGCTGCCAGAGTGCCAGTGTGACTGACCAGCAGTGACTACCAGTATATTGTCTGCCTGAAAAAGTTAAACACTCGTGTGGTGTTTTTTTTTTTAATTCTATAAACGCATTCTGCTGACAGTGTCCAGCAGGTCCGTCATTCATTATATTTCTATCTTCTTCATACTAGTAGTTTAGGAGTCTGCAGTGCTGACAGTGTCCAGCAGGTCCGTCATTATACAATATATACCTGTCCTGCAGTAGTGATATATATATATTTTTTATATCATTATCATCCAGTCTATACTAGCAGACGCAGTACGGTAGTCCACGGCTGTAGCTACCTCTGTGTCGGCAGTCGCTCATCCATAATTGTATACCTACCTGTGGTGGTTTTTTTTTTTTCTATCTTCTTCATACTAGTAGTTTAGGAGTCTGCAGTGCTGACAGTGTCCAGCAGGTCCGTCATTATATAATATATACCTGTCCTGCAGTAGTGATATATATATATTTTTTATATCATTATCATCCAGTCTATACTAGCAGACGCAGTACGGTAGTCCACGGCTGTAGCTACCTCTGTGTCGGCAGTCGCTCGTCCATAATTGTATACCTACCTGTGGTGGGTTTTTTTTTTTCTCTAACGTCCTAAGTGGATGCTGGGGACTCCGTAAGGACCATGGGGGATAGCGGCTCCGCAGGAGACTGGGCACATCTAAAGAAAGCTTTAGGACTATCTGGTGTGCACTGGCTCCTCCCCCTATGACCCTCCTCCAAGCCTCAGTTAGATCTCTGTGCCCGAACGAGAAGGGTGCACACTAGGGGCTCTCCTGAGCTTCTTAGTGAAAGTTTTAGTTTAGGTTTTTTATTTTCAGTGAGACCTGCTGGCAACAGGCTCACTGCATCGAGGGACTAAGGGGAGAAGAAGCGAACTCACCTGCGTGCAGAGTGGATTGGGCTTCTTAGGCTACTGGACATTAGCTCCAGAGGGACGATCACAGGCCCAGCCTGGATGGGTCCCAGAGCCGCGCCGCCGGCCCCCTTACAGAGCCAGAAGGCAGAAGAGGTCCGGAAAATCGGCGGCAGAAGACGTCCTGTCTTCAACAAGGTAGCGCACAGCACTGCAGCTGTGCGCCATTGCTCTCAGCACACTTCACACTCCGGTCACTGAGGGTGCAGGGCGCTGGGGGGGAGCGCCCTGAGACGCAATAATAAACACCTTGGATGGCAAAAAAAAATGCATCACATATAGCTCCTGGGCTATATGGATGCATTTAACCCCTGCCAAAATACATAGAAAAACGGGAGATAAGGCCGCCGATAAGGGGGCGGAGCCTATCTCCTCAGCACACTGGCGCCATTTTCCCTCACAGCTCCGTTGGAGGGAAGCTCCCTGTCTCTCCCCTGCAGTAACTACACTACAGAAAGGGTTATAAAAGAGAGGGGGGGCACTAATTACGCGCAGTATTAAATATACAGCAGCTATAAGGGGAAAAACACTTATATAAGGTTATCCCTGTATATATATAGCGCTCTGGTGTGTGCTGGCAAACTCTCCCTCTGTCTCCCCAAAGGGCTAGTGGGGTCCTGTCCTCTATCAGAGCATTCCCTGTGTGTGTGCTGTATGTCGGTACATTTGTGTCGACATGTATGAGGAGAAAAATGATGTGGAGATGGAGCAGATTGCCTGTAATAGTGATGTCACCCCCTAGGGGGTCGACACCTGAGTGGATGAACTGTTGGAAGGAATTACATGACAGTGTCAGCTCTGTATAAAAGACAGTGGTTGACATGAGACAGCCGGCTACTCAGCTTGTGCCTGTCCAGACGTCTCATAGGCCGTCAGGGGCTCTAAAGCGCCCGTTACCTCAGATGGCAGATATAGACGCCGACACGGATACTGACTCCAGTGTCGACGGTGAAGAGACAAATGTGACTTCCAGTAGGGCCACACGTTACATGATTGAGGCAATGAAAAATGTTTTTACACATTTCTGATAATACGAGTACCACCAAAAAGGGGTATTATGTTCGGTGAGGAAAAACTACCTGTAGTTTTCCTGAATCTGAGAAATTAAATGAGGTGTGTGATGATGCGTGGTTTCCCCCCGATAACAACTGATAATTTCTAAAATGTTATTGGCATTATATCCTTTCCCGCCAGAGGTTAGGGTGCGTTGGGAAACACCCCCTAGGGTGGATAAAGCGCTCACACGCTTTTAAGGGCTCTACCCTCTCCTGAGATGGCCGCCCTTAAGGATCCTGCTGATAGAAAGCAGAAGGGTATCCTAAAATGTATTTACACACATACTGGTGTTATACTGCGACCAGCAATCGCCTCAGCCTGGATGTGCAGTGCTGGGTTGGCGTGGTCGGATTCCCTGACTGAAAATATTGATACCCTAGATAGGGACAGTATATTTTTGCCTATAGAGCATTTAAAAGATGCATTTCTATATATGCGTGCTGCACAGCGGAATATTTGCCGACTGGCATCAAGTCTAAGTGCGTTGTCCATTTCTACCAGTAGAGGGTTATGGACACGTCAGTGGTCAGGTGATGCGTATTCCAAACGGCATTTGGAAGTATTGCCTTATTAAAGGGAGGAGTTATTTGGGGTCGGTCTTTCAGACCTGGTGGCCACGGCAACAGCTGGGAAATCCACGTTTGTACCCCAGGTCGCCTCTCAACATGAGAAGACGCCGTATTATCAGGCGCAGTCTTTTCGTGGACAAGCGGGCAAAAGATTCCTCATTTCTGCCCCGTGACAGAGGGAGAGGAAAAAGGCTGCAGATATCAGCCAGTTCCCAGGAACAGAAACCCTCTCCCGCCTCTGCCAAGCCCTCAGTATGACGCTGGGGCTTTACAAGCAGAATCAGGCACGGTGGGGGGCCCGTCTCAATGAATTTCAGCGCGCAGTGGGCTCACTCGCAAGTAGACCCCTGGATCCTTCAGGTGATATCTCAGGGGTACAAATTAGAATTCGAGACGTCTCCCCCTCGCCGTTTCCTAAAGTCGGCTTTACCGATGTCTCCTTCTGACAGGGAGACTGTTTTGGAAGCCATACACAAGCTGTATTCCCAGCAGGTGATAACAAGGTACCCCTCCTGCAACAGGGAACGGGGTATTATTCCACACCGTTGTGGTACCGAAGCCGGACGGCTCGGTGAGACCGATTCTAAATCTAAAATCTTTGAACACTTACATACAGAGGTTCAAATTCAAGATTGAGTCACTCAGAGCAGTGATTGCGAACCTGGAAGAAGGGGACTACATGATGTCTCGGGACATCAAGGATGCTTACCTTCATGTCAAAATTTACCCTTCTCATCAAGGGTACCTCAGGTTTATGGTACAGAACTGTCACTATCAGTTCAGACGCTGCCGTATGGATGGTCCACGGCACCCCGGGTCTTTACCAAGGTAATGGCCGAAATGATGATATTCCTTCGAGGGAAGGGAATTTTAGTTATCCTTTACTTGGACGATTCCCTGATAAGGGTAAGATCACAAGAAGCAGGAGGGCAATGGCAGAAGCTGCAAGGATTCTTCGCTGGGCGGAAAATCATGTGATAGCACTGTCAGCAGTATTCATTCCGGGAGTGGACAACTGGGAAGCAGACTTCCTCAGCACGACCTCCTCCCGGGAGAGTGGGGACTTCACCCAGAAGTCTTCCACATGATTTCCGTTGGGAAAAACTCGACAGGTATTGCGCCAGGTCAAGGGACCCTCAGGCAATAGCTGTAGACGTTCTGGTAACACCGTGGGTGTACCAGTCAGTGTATGTGTTCCCTCCTCTGCCTCTCATACCCAAGGTACTGAGATTGATAAGATGGAGAGGAGTAAGCACTATATTCGTGGCTCCGGATTGGCCAAGAAGGACTTGGTAACCGGAACTTCAAGAGATGCTCACGGAGGATCCGTGGCCTCTACCTCTAAGAAGGGACCTGCTCCAGCAAGGACCCTGTCTGTTCCAAGACTTACCGCGGCTGCGTTTGACGGCATGGCGGTTGAACGCCGGATCCTGAAGGAAAAAAGGCATTCCGGATGAAGTCATCCCTATCCTGATCAAAGCCAGGAAGGATGTAACCGCAAAACATTATCACCGCATTTGGCGAAAATATGTTGCGTGGTGCGAGGCCAGTAAGGCCCGACGGAGGAAATTCAACTGGGTCGATTCCTACATTTCCTGCAAACAGGAGTGTCTATGGGCCTGAAATTGGGGTCCATTAAGGTTCAAATTTCGGCCCTGTCAATTTTCTTCCAAAAAGAACTAGCTTCAGTCCCTGAAGTTCAGAAAAGGGGTACTGCATATACAGCCTCCTTTTGTGCCTCCAGTGGCACTTTGGGATCTCAATGTAGTTTTTGGGTTCCAAAAGCCACATTGGTTGAACCACTTAAATCTGTGGAGTTAAAATATCTCACATGGAAAGTGGTCATGCTGTTGGCCCTGGCCTGGGCCAGGCGCGTGTCAGAATTGGCGGCTTTATCCTGTAAAGGCCCTTATCTGATTTTTCATTCGGACAGGGCGGAATTGAGGACTCGTCCTCAGTTTCTCCCTAAGGTGGTTTCAGCGTTTCACCTGAACCAACCTATTGTGGTGCCTGCGGCTACTAAGGACTTGGAGGACTCCAAGTTGCTAGACGTTGTCAGGGCCCTGAAAATATATGTTTCCAGGACGGCTGGAGTCAGGAAAACTGACTCGCTGTTTATCCTGTATGCACCCAACAAGCTGGGTGCTCCTGCTTCTAAGCAGACTATTGCTCGTTGGATTTGTAGTACAATTCAGCTTGCACATTCTGTGGCAGGCCTGCCACAGCCAAAAATCTGTAAATGCCCACTCCACAAGGAAGGGGGCTCATCTTGGGCGGCTGCCCGAGGGGTCTCGGCTTTATAACTTTGCAGAGCAGCTACTTGGTCAGGAGCAAATACGTTTGTAAAATTCTACAAAATTGATACCCTGGCTGAGGAGGACCTGGAGTTCTCTCATTTGGTGCTGCAGAGTCATCCGCACTCTCCCGCCCATTTGGGAGCTTTGGTATAATCCCCATGGTCCTTGCGGAGTCCCCAGCATCCACTTAGGACGTTAGAGAAAATAAGAATTTACTTACCGATAATTCTATTTCTCGTAGTCCGTAGTGGATGCTGGGCGCCCATCCCAAGTGCGGATTGTCTGCAATACTGGTACATAGTCATTGTTACCAAAAAATCGGGTTATTGCTGTAGTGAGCCATCTTTTCTAGAGGCTCCTCTGTTATCATGCTGTTAACTGGGTTCAGATCACAAGTTGTACAGTGTGATTGGTGTGGCTGGTATGAGTCTTACCCGGGATTCAAAATCCTTCCTTATTGTGTACGCTCGTCCGGGCACAGTATCCTAACTGAGGCTTGGAGGAGGGTCATAGGGGGAGGAGCCAGTGCACACCAGATAGTCCTAAAGCTTTCTTTAGATGTGCCCAGTCTCCTGCGGAGCCGCTATCCCCCATGGTCCTTACGGAGTCCCCAGCATCCACTACGGACTACGAGAAATAGAATTATCGGTAAGTAAATTCTTATTTTCTATCTTCTTCATACTAGTAGTTTAGGAGTCTGCAGTGCTGACAGTGTCCAGCAGGTCCGTCATTATACAATATATACCTGTCCTGCAGTAGTGATATATATATATATTTTTTATATCATTATCATCCAGTCTATACTAGCAGACGCAGTACGGTAGTCCACGGCTGTAGCTACCTCTGTGTCGGCAGTCGCTCGTCCATAATTTTATACCTACCTGTGGTGGGGTTTTTTTTTCTATCTTCTTCATACTAGTAGTTTAGGAGTCTGCAGTGCTGACAGTGTCCAGCAGGTCCGTCATTATACAATATATACCTGTCCTGCAGTAGTGATATATATATATTTTTCTCTGACGTCCTAGTGGATGCTGGGGACTCCGAAAGGACCATGGGGGATAGCGGCTCCGCAGGAGACTGGGCACAAAAGTAAAAGCTTTAAGACTACCTGGTGTGCACTGGCTCCTCCCCCTATGACCCTCCTCCAAGCCTCAGTTAGATTTTTGTGCCCGAACGAGAAGGGTGCAGTCTAGGTGGCTCTCCTGAGCTGCTTAGAAAAAAGTTTAGTTTTAGGTTTTTTATTTTCAGTGAGACCTGCTGGCAACAGGCTCACTGCATCGAGGGACTAAGGGGAGAAGAAGCGAACTCACCTGCGTGCAGAGTGGATTGGGCTTCTTAGGCTACTGGACATTAGCTCCAGAGGGACGATCACAGGCCCAGCCATGGATGGGTCCCAGAGCCGCGCCGCCGTCCCCCTTACAGAGCCAGAAGAGCAGAAGAGGTCCGGAAAAATCGGCGGCAGAAGACGTCCTGTCTTCAATAAGGTAGCGCACAGCACCGCAGCTGTGCGCCATTGCTCTCAGCACACTTCACACTCCGGTCACTGAGGGTGCAGGGCGCTGGGTGGGGGCGCCCTGAGACGCAATATAAACACCTTAGGGGGCAAAAAATGCATCACATATAGCTCCTGGGCTATATGGATGCATTTAACTCATGCCTGTTTTTCCATAAAAAAGCGGGAGAACGGCCGCCGAGAAGGGGGCGGAGCCTATCTCCTCAGCATACTGGCGCCATTTTTCCTCACAGCTCCGTTGGAGGGAAGCTCCCTGACTCTCCCCTGCAGTCCTGCACTACAGAAACAGGGTAAAACAAGAGAGGGGGGGCACTAAATTGGCAGATAAATCTATACAGCAGCTATATAAGGGAAAAACACTTATTTAAGGTTATCCCTGTGTATATATATAGCGCTCTGGTGTGTGCTGGCAAACTCTCCCTCTGTCTCCCCAAAGAGCTAGTGGGGTCCTGTCCTCTATCAGAGCATTCCCTGTGTGTGTGCTGTGTGTCGGTACGTTGTGTCGACATGTATGAGGAGGAAAATGATATGGAGGCGGAGCAATTGCCTGTATTAGTGATGTCACCCCCTAGGGAGTCGACACCTGACTGGATGGTCTTATGGAAGGAATTACGTGATAGTGTCAGCACTTTACAAAAGACTGTTGACGACATGAGACAGCCGGCAAATCAGTTAATACCTATACAGGCGTCTCAAACACCGTCAGGGGCTCTAAAGCGCCCGTTACCTCAGGTGGTCGACACAGACCCAGACACGGACACTGACTCCAGTGTCGACGGTGAGGAAACAAACGTATTTTCCAGTAGGGCCACACGTTACATGATCACGGCAATGAAGGAGGTTTTGAACATTTCTGATACTACAAGTACCACAAAAAAGGGTATTATGTGGGGTGTGAAAAAACTACCCGTAGTTTTTCCTGAATCAGATGAATTAAATGAGGTGTGTGATGAAGCGTGGGTTTCCCCCGATAAAAAACTGCTAATTTCTAAAAAATTATTGGCATTATACCCTTTCCCGCCAGAGGTTAGGGCGCGTTGGGAAACACCCCCTAGGGTGGATAAGGCGCTCACACGCTTATCAAAACAAGTGGCGTTACCGTCTCCTGATACGGTCGCCCTCAAGGAACCAGCTGATAGGAAGCTGGAAAATATCCTAAAAAGTATATACACACATACTGGTATTATACTGCGACCAGCAATCGCCTCAGCCTGGATGTGCAGTGCTGGGGTGGCTTGGTCGGATTCCCTGACTGAAAATATTGATACCCTGGACATGGACAATATATTATTGACTATAGAGCATTTAAAGGATGCATTTCTATATATGAGAGATGCACAGAGGGATATTTGCACTCTGGCATCAAGAGTAAGTGCGCTGTCCATTTCTGCCAGAAGAGGGTTATAGACGCGACAGTGGTCAGGTGATGCGGATTCCAAACGGCATATGGAAGTATTGCCGTATAAAGGGGAGGAGTTATTTGGGGTCGGTCTATCGGACCTGGTGGCCACGGCAACGGCTGGGAAATCCACCTTTTTACCCCAGGTCACCTCTCAGCAGAAAAAGACACCGTCTTTTCAGGCTCAGTCCTTTCGTCCCCATAAGGGCAAGCGGGCAAAAGGCCACTCGTATCTGCCCCGGGGCAGAGGAAGGGGAAAAAGACTGCAGCAGACAGCCTCTCCCCAGGAACAGAAGCCCTCCCCCGCTTCTGCCAAGTCCTCAGTATGACGCTGGGGCCTTACAAGCGGACTCAGGCACGGTGGGGGCCCGTCTCAAGAATTTCAGCGCGCAGTGGGCTCACTCGCAAGTGGACCCCTGGATCCTGCAGGTAGTATCTCAGGGGTACAAATTGGAATTCGAGACGTCTCCCCCTCGCCGGTTCCTGAAGTCTGCTTTACCAACGTCTCCCCCCGACTGGGAGGCGGTATTGGAAGCCATTCACAAGCTGTATTCCCAGCAGGTGATAATCAAGGTACCCCTCCTACAACAGGGAAAGGGGTATTATTCCACGCTGTTTGTGGTACCGAAGCCGGACGGCTCGGTGAGACCTATTTTAAATCTGAAATCCTTGAACACTTACATACAAAGGTTCAAATTCAAGATGGAATCACTCAGAGCAGTGATAGCGAACCTGGAAGAAGGGGACTATATGGTGTCTCTGGACATCAAGGATGCTTACCTCCATGTCCCAATTTGCCCTTCTCACCAAGGGTACCTCAGGTTTGTGGTACAGAACTGTCACTATCAGTTTCAGACGCTGCCGTTTGGATTGTCCACGGCACCCCGGGTCTTTACCAAGTGTGACAAGAACACTGGGATAGTGTTTGAGGGCAGGTATATTTGTCCCAGGTTCTTGTCTTACATGTTTTAGAAAATGTTAACTTCTAGGAAAAATGCTTTTTGTTTTGTCTGAACCTTTTCAGTTTGCTGTAAAAGCTGGGTAAAGGCTCTGAGAGAGAGATAAGGCGAGTTCTAGACATTGGGCCCAGTTCGGGTCTTTGGCCTCACAGAAGGCTAATCAGGGTTTCAGCTGTGTAAGAGTGTTATAGTGCTTCTAACCTGATTAGTATGGGCAGACTGCCTGGGAAGGCTGGAGGATCTGTGTGTGAGAGACACGTTTTCTGATGCAAGTAAGCTATACAGTATGTACTGAAGAACTCTGTGTTTTGTTTAGTGACAGTTAGGAATATCTTATGTTTAGTTAGTGCCGGACAGGCAAGGTATTTTTATTTTGGGGTTTGTTTTATTTTCTGTTTCAATAAAACTGGCCGGGGTCAGTTGTACCAGAAACTGGACTTGTGTTGTTCCTCAGCTGCTGCGTGCGGCCATATTCCCCAGGAAAAGGCGCCTTGCACCCCTACAGTGTTACAACTTGGTGGAGAATGCGAGCACACCGTTCTGCGCATAAGTGAAAGCAGCAGCTTTGTGAGGCCTGCAGAAAACGGTGGTTTATGCAGATACAGCCCAGTGTGAAGTTACTGAGACTCACCCCTGAGGGTTTGATATATGTCCTGGGTGAAAGCAGCTACAAAGCCGCCTGAAAAATCTGTCGACATGGAGGATCTGCTTAAAGCCTTGCTACAAGCTACAGCGGCTCAGCAGGAGGCCAACCGACAACAGCAGGTGGCAATGGAGGAAAATAGGAGACAACAGCAGGTGGCAATGGAGGAAAATTGGAGACTACAGCAGGAGGCCAACAGACAGCAGCAGGTGGCAATGGAGGAAAATAAGAGACAACAGCAGGCAGTTGTTGATGAACTTTACAGGCAACAGCGTCAGGATAGAGAGGCCTTAGCAGAAGTGGTGCAGAGACTTGCAGCTCGGGTTGGAGATGTGGCCGTCAGTGCTCCAACCAGCTCTAGTTCTATACGGGCCAGTCACTTCCTGCAGAAAATGACAGAGGCTGATGATGTGGAGGCCTATCTGACCACGTTTGAAAGGACTGCCGAGCGTGAGAACTGGCCGAAAGCACAGTGGGCCAGTCTGCTGGCACCTTTCCTGTCAGGTGAGCCCCAAAAAGCTTACTTTGATTTAAGCCCTGCTGAGGCTCGGGACTATGATAAACTAAAGACTGAGATCCTGACCCGCCTGGGAGTCACGCTGTCAGTACGAGCACAACGGGTGCACCGTTGGCTGTACGCCATGGAGAAGCCTCCGCGCTCCCAGATGCACGACCTTATTCAGCTAACAAAAAAATGGCTACAGCCAGAGACATTAACTGGTCCCCAGATGGTGGAAAGAGTCGTCATGGACCGCTACTTGAGATCTTTGCCCATGGTCCTGCGCAAGTGGGTGAGCCATGGAAACCCGGGTACTGCTGACCAATTAGTGGACATGGTAGAGAGGTATTTGGCAGCAGAGGAACTACTGATGACCACCCAGCAACCCATAGATCCTCGACAGCGCCCTTCAGTAAAGACTGGTAAGACTGTTCCGTGGGAAAACGTTGCTGGGCGGTTAAGAGAACGCAAGGCTGGAGAGACTGTAAACACTGGCCCTGGAAACAGGCCAATGGGGCTAGAACGGTCTATGCTGCCCAAACGGGTTGATAATCGTGTGATTAAATGTTTTAGGTGTGGTGTGCCAGGTCATGTTATTGCCAATTGCCCAGTCACGCAAGAACCCATGCAATGTGATGCTGCCTTTGAATGTCGCAGAATGTCTTTCTTTGCTAGGTTAGCCTGTACTGTGGTACCTTCACCTGAGCTGGAAAAACAAATGTGTGATGTGTTCTTAGAGGGTAACCGGGTAGAGGCCTTGCTAGATTCAGGAAGTTTAGTTACCCTCGTGAAAGCTGGGTTAGTGAACCCCTTAAAGGTCCAGCAAATACCTATTGGGGTAACTTGCATACATGGGGATACCCAACATTATGCCACTGCTGAGGTGAATATAGAAACTTGTTGTGGGTCAGCAATAGTTAAAGTGGGACTGGTCCCTACCTTGGTGCATGAGGCCATAATAGGGAGGGATTTTCCTCATTTTTGGAAACTGTGGGAATCACGGTTATCTACAGATGTGAGAAGTAAAAAGCCAGTTGATAATACCAGTGATTTTATGGATGTACGTGGGTCTTCGGAACTTTCTGGCCCTTTGCCTTTTGCTAGTTTGGCTGGGGAAGTGACAGATGGGGAGTCCAGTGAGGACCCTCTTGCTGGGAACAGAGACATAGTAGTTAGAACTGAAAGCGTGCCTGACCTGGAGGTAAAGAAGGATCTGTTTGCGTCTGAACAGTTAAAGGATCCTACCTTAATAAAGGCTAGAGAGAATGTTAAGATTGTTAATGGGGAACCTGTGGTACCAGGTGACAGGGTTACGTATCCCCACATGGCCATCTGTAATGAGCTCTTGTACCACATTGTCAAAAGGGGTGAGGATGTGGTGGAACAGTTGGTAGTTCCCCAGCCTTATCGGAGAACGGTACTAGATTTAGCTCATAGTCACGTTACCGCAGGACATTTAGGGGCAGAAAAAACCACTGAAAGAGTTTTACAAAGGTTCTTTTGGCCAGGGGTTTATAAAGAAGTGTCTGAATATTGTTCTTCCTGTCCTGAATGCCAGTATCATGCCCCTAGACCCCATTTCAGGAGCCCACTAGTTCCCATGCCTATTATAGAGGTCCCGTTTGACAGAATAGCCATGGATCTCGTGGGGCCCTTGTTAAAGTCTGCTCGGGGCCATCAGTATATCCTGGTAATTATGGACTATGCCACTCGATATCCTGAGGCTGTCCCTTTACGCACTATCACAACCAAGGCGATAGCTAGGGAGCTGGTGCAGGTATTTAGTAGAGTGGGAATACCAAAAGAAATTTTGACTGACCAAGGTACTCCATTTATGTCAAGGATCATGAAAGAATTGTGCAAGTTATTTAAGGTCACTCACCTCAGGACGTCCATCTACCATCCCCAAACTGACGGGTTGGTGGAAAGGTTTAATAAAACATTAAAAAGTATGTTAAATAAGGTTGTTGAGAGAGATGGGAAAAACTGGGATTGTTTGTTGCCCTACTTGTTAATGGCCATCAGAGAAGTTCCTCAGTCCTCTACGGGGTTTTCTCCATTTGATTTGTTGTATGGTAGACACCCCAGAGGGCTGTTGGATATTGCCAAAGAGACGTGGGAAGGACAGCCCACTCCTTATAGAAGCGTTATTGAGCATGTAACACAAATGCAGGATAGGATTGCAGCCGTGGTACCTGTTGTCAGAGAGCACATGGAACAGGCCCAAAGTGCTCAACAGAGGGTCTATAACCGGAGTGCCAAGATACGGGAATTTGCTCCTGGAGATAGAGTTTTTGTTTTGGTACCCACTGTGGAAAGCAAATTCCTAGCTAAATGGCAGGGTCCATTTGAGATTAGGGAAAAAGTGAATGAGGTTAATTACAAAGTATACCAGCCGGGAAAGAGAAAACCCGAACAGATCTACCATGTTAACTTAATCAAACCCTGGAAAGATAGGTTGTCTCTGTCAGCGGAGCCTTGCCCTTCGGTGTCTTCACCCCGGTTGCTTCCCGCAGTGAAGGTGTCAGAGACATTATCAGCTGATCAGAACAATCAGGTTAAAGAATTTCTCATCCAAAATAGGGAGGTATTTTCAGAGCTGCCTGGCCGAACGACCATAATAAAACATGACATTGTCACAGAACCAGGGGTCAGGGTTCATTTAAAGCCATATAGGATTCCTGAAGCTCAGCGAGAAGCTATTTCTAAAGAAGTTAAAACCATGTTAGAACTTGGAGTCATAGAGGAGTCTAACAGTGAGTGGTCCAGTCCCATAGTGCTCATCCCGAAGCCCGACGGTAGCATACGCTTCTGTAATGACTTTCGTAAGTTAAATGAGGTGTCCAAGTTTGACGCATACCCCATGCCCCGTGTGGATGAGCTTGTAGAAAGGCTGGGAACAGCCAGGTTTCTCACCACATTGGACCTGACCAAAGGTTACTGGCAAATACCTTTATCTGATAGCGCCAAAGAAAAAACAGCCTTTTCGGTTCCGGAGGGGCTGTACCAGTATAAGATGTTACCCTTTGGGTTGCATGGGGCTCCAGCAACCTTTCAACGGGCGATGGATAAAATTTTGAGGCCCCATAGAAAATATGCAGCTGCCTATTTGGATGATGTGGTAATTCACAGTAAAGACTGGGGGTCCCATTTGGTTAAAGTACAAGCAGTACTGGACTCAATCAGAGAGGCAGGGTTAACTGCTAACCCAAAGAAGTGCTGCCTCGCAATGGAGGAGGTCAAATACTTGGGCTTCACCATAGGCAGAGGTCTGATTAGGCCCCAATTGAATAAAGTTGATGCTATTCAAAACTGGCCTCGTCCAGTGAATAAAAAACAGGTAAGGGCTTTTTTGGGAATTACTGGGTACTATAGACGGTTTATTCCCAATTTTGCGACCACAGCGGTGCCGTTGTCAGACCTTACCAAAGGGAAGCAGTCAAATGTGGTGAAATGGAACCCTGATGCAGAAAAGGCGTTCCAAGCGTTAAAAGTGGCTTTGTGTTCACAACCGGTGTTGATAACACCAGATTTTTCAAAAGAATTTGTGGTACAGACAGATGCCTCAGAGGTAGGGATAGGTGCTGTGCTGTCCCAAACCAGAGATGGGGACGAACACCCTATCATTTATTTGAGTAGGAAACTCAATGAGCATGAAAAAAGGTATGCCATTGTGGAAAAGGAGGCTTTGGCCATTAAGTGGGCACTAGATACCTTGAGATATTACCTCTTGGGTAGACAATTCAGACTAGTGACGGATCATGCCCCTTTAAAATGGATGTATGTAAATAGAGGCAAGAATGCTCGGGTAACTAGATGGTTTCTAGCGTTGCAGGATTTTAAGTTTACTGTTGAACATAGACCGGGAACACAATTGGCCAACGCAGATGCATTGTCTCGCATCTTCTGTTTGGGGGCTACAAGTGTTCCGGCCCCTAGGTCGAAACAGGGGAGGGGGATATGTGACAAGAACACTGGGATAGTGTTTGAGGGCAGGTATATTTGTCCCAGGTTCTTGTCTTACATGTTTTAGAAAATGTTAACTTCTAGGAAAAATGCTTTTTGTTTTGTTTGAACCTTTTCAGTTTGCTGTAAAAGCTGGGTAAAGGCTCTGAGAGAGAGATAAGGCGAGTTCTAGACATTGGGCCCAGTTCGGGTCTTTGGCCTCACAGAAGGCTAATCAGGGTTTCAGCTGTGTAAGAGTGTTATAGTGCTTCTAACCTGATTAGTATGGGCAGACTGCCTGGGAAGGCTGGAGGATCTGTGTGTGAGAGACACGTTTTCTGATGCAAGTAAGCTATACAGTATGTACTGAAGAACTCTGTGTTTTGTTTAGTGACAGTTAGGAATATCTTATGTTTAGTTAGTGCCGGACAGGCAAGGTATTTTTATTTTGGGGTTTGTTTTATTTTCTGTTTCAATAAAACTGGCCGGGGTCAGTTGTACCAGAAACTGGACTTGTGTTGTTCCTCAGCTGCTGCGTGCGGCCATATTCCCCAGGAAAAGGCGCCTTGCACCCCTACAGTGTTACACAAGGTAATGGCCGAAATGATGATTCTTCTTCGAAGAAAAGGCGTCCTAATTATCCCTTACTTGGACGATCTCCTGATAAGGGCAAGGTCCAGAGAACAGTTAGAGGTCGGAGTAGCACTATCTCAAGTAGTACTACGACAGCACGGATGGATTCTAAATATTCCAAAATCGCAGCTGATTCCGACGACACGTCTGCTGTTCCTAGGGATGATTCTGGACACAGTACAGAAAAAGGTGTTTCTCCCGGAGGAGAAAGCCAGGGAGTTATCCGACCTAGTCAGGAACCTCCTAAAACCAGGCCAAGTGTCAGTGCATCAATGCACAAGGGTCCTGGGAAAAATGGTGGCTTCTTACGAAGCGATTCCATTCGGCAGATTCCACGCAAGAACTTTTCAGTGGGATCTGCTGGACAAATGGTCCGGATCGCATCTTCAAATGCATCAGCGGATAACCCTGTCTCCAAGGACAAGGGTGTCTCTTCTGTGGTGGTTGCAGAGTGCTCATCTTCTAGAGGGCCGCAGATTCGGCATTCAGGACTGGGTCCTGGTGACCACGGATGCCAGCCTGAGAGGCTGGGGAGCAGTCACACAGGGAAGAAATTTCCAGGGCTTGTGGTCAAGCATGGAAACGTCACTTCACATAAATATCCTGGAACTAAGGGCCATTTACAATGCCCTAAGTCAGGCAAGGCCTCTGCTTCAGGGTCAGCCGGTGCTGATCCAGTCGGACAACATCACAGCAGTCGCCCACGTAAACAGACAGGGCGGCACAAGAAGCAGGAGGGCAATGACGGAAGTTGCAAGGATTCTTCGCTGGGCGGAAAATCATGTGATAGCACTGTCAGCAGTGTTCATTCCGGGAGTGGACAACTGGGAAGCAGACTTCCTCAGCAGACACAATTTCCACCCGGGGGAGTGGGGACTTCACCCAGAAGTCTTCCACATGATTGTGAACCATTGGGAAAAACCAAAGGTGGACATGATGGCGTCCCGCCTCAACAAAAAACTGGACAGATATTGCGCCAGGTCAAGGGACCCCCAGGCAATAGCTGTGGACGCTCTGGTAACACCGTGGGTGTACCAGTCAGTGTATGTGTTCCCTCCTCTGCCTCTCATACCCAAGGTACTGAGAATCATAAGAAGGAGAGGAGTAAGGACTATACTCGTGGCTCCGGATTGGCCAAGAAGGACTTGGTACCCGGAACTTCAAGAGATGCTCACGGAAGACCCGTGGCCTCTACCTCTAAGAAAGGACCTGCTCCAGCAGGGACCATGTCTGTTCCAAGACTTACCGCGGCTGCGTTTGATGGCATGGCGGTTGAACGCCGGATCCTGAAGGAAAAAGGCATTCCGGATGAAGTCATCCCTACCCTGATCAAAGCCAGGAAGGATGTAACTGTGCCACATTATCACCGTATTTGGCGTAAATATGTTGCGTGGTGTGAGGCCAGGAAGGCCCCTACAGAGGAATTTCAACTGGGTCGTTTCCTGCATTTCCTGCAAACAGGACTGTCTATGGGCCTAAAATTAGGGTCCATTAAGGTTCAAATTTCGGCCCTGTCAATATTCTTCCAAAAAGAACTAGCTTCAGTTCCTGAAGTCCAGACGTTTGTCAAGGGGGTACTGCATATACAGCCTCCTTTTGTGCCTCCAGTGGCACCTTGGGATCTCAATGTAGTTTTGGGGTTCCTAAAATCACATTGGTTTGAACCACTCACCACTGTGGACTTAAAATATCTCACATGGAAAGTGGTAATGCTGTTAGCCCTGGCCTCAGCCAGGCGTGTCTCAGAATTGGCGGCTTTATCCTATAAAAGCCCTTACCTAATTTTTCATACGGACAGGGCAGAATTGAGGACTCGTCCTCAATTTCTCCCTAAGGTGGTTTCAGCTTTTCACTTAAACCAGCCTATTGTGGTGCCTGCGGCTACTAGGGACTTGGGGGATTCCAAGTTGCTGGACGTAGTCAGGGCCCTGAAAATATATGTTTCCAGGACGGCTGGAGTCAGAAAATCTGACTCGCTGTTTATCCTGTATGCACCCAACAAGCTGGGTGCTCCTGCTTCTAAGCAGACTATTGCTCGTTGGATTTGTAGTACAATTCAGCTTGCACATTCTGTGTCAGGCCTGCCACAGCCAAAATCTGTAAAAGCCCATTCCACACGGAAAGTGGGCTCATCTTGGGCGGCTGCCCGAGGGGTCTCGGCTTTACAACTTTGCCGAGCAGCTACTTGGTCAGGGGCAAACACGTTTGCTAAATTCTACAAATTTGATACCCTGGCTGAGGAGGACCTGGAGTTCTCTCATTCGGTGCTGCAGAGTCATCCGCACTCTCCCGCCCGTTTGGGAGCTTTGGTATAATCCCCATGGTCCTTTCGGAGTCCCCAGCATCCACTAGGACGTCAGAGAAAATAAGAATTTACTTACCGATAATTCTATTTCTCATAGTCCGTAGTGGATGCTGGGCGCCCATCCCAAGTGCGGATTGTCTGCAATACTTGTACATAGTTATTGTTACAAAAAATCGGGTTATTATTGTTGTGAGCCATCTTTTCAGAGGCTCCTCTGTTATCATGCTGTTAACTGGGTTCAGATCACAAGTTGTACGGTGTGATTGGTGTGGCTGGTATGAGTCTTACCCGGGAATCAAAATCCTTCCTTATTGTGTACGCTCGTCCGGGCACAGTATCCTAACTGAGGCTTGGAGGAGGGTCATAGGGGGAGGAGCCAGTGCACACCAGGTAGTCTTAAAGCTTTTACTTTTGTGCCCAGTCTCCTGCGGAGCCGCTATCCCCCATGGTCCTTTCGGAGTCCCCAGCATCCACTACGGACTATGAGAAATAGAATTATCGGTAAGTAAATTCTTATTTTTATATCATTATCATCCAGTCTATACTAGCAGACGCAGTACGCTAGTCCACGGCTGTAGCTACCTCTGTGTCGGCAGTCGCTCGTCATCCATAAGTATACTAGTATCAATCCATCTCCATTGTTTACCTGAGGTGCCTTTTAGTTGTGCCTATTAAAATATGGAGAACAAAAATGTTGAGGTTCCAAAAATAGGGAAAGATCAAGATCCACTTCCACCTCGTGCTGAATCTGCTGCCACTAGTCATGGCCGAGACGATGAAATGCCAACAATGTCGTCTGCCAAGGCCGATGCCCAATGTCATAGTACAGAGCATGTAAAATCCAAAACACCAAATATCAGTAAAAAAAGGACTCAAAAATCTAAAATAAAATCGTCGGAGGAGAAGCGTAAATTTGCCAATATGCCATTTACCACACGGAGTGGCAAGGAACGGCTGAGGCCCTGGCCTATGTTCATGGCTAGTGGTTCAGCTTCACATGAGGATGGAAGCACTCAGCCTCTCGCTAGAAAAATGAAAAGACTTAAGCTGGCAAAAGCACAGCAAAGAACTGTGCGTTCTTCGAAATCACAAATCCACAAGGAGAGTCCAATTGTGTCGGTTGCGATGCCTGACCTTCCCAACACTGGACGTGAAGAGCATGCGCCTTCCACCATTTGCACGCCCCCTGCAAGTGCTGGAAGGAGCACCCACAGTCCAGTTCCTAATAGTCAGATTGAAGATGTCAGTGTTGAAGTACACCAGGATGAGGAGGATATGGGTGTTGCTGGCGCTGGGGAGGAAATTGACCAGGAGGATTCTGATGGTAAGGTGGTTTGTTTAAGTCTGGCACCCGGGGAGACACCTGTTGTCCGTGGGAGGAATATGGCCATTGACATGCCTGGTGAAAATACCAAAAAAATCAGCTCTTTAGTGTGGAAGTATTTCAACAGAAATGCGGACAACATTTGTCAAGCCGTGTGTTGCCTTTGTCAAGCTGTAATAAGTAGGGGTAAGGACGTTAACCACCTCGGAACATCCTCCCTTATACGTCACCTGCAGCGCATTCATCATAAGTCAGTGACAAGTTCAAAAACTTTGGGCGACAGCGGAAGCAGTCCACTGACCAGTAAATCCCTTCCTCTTGTAACCAAGCTCACGCAAACCACCCCACCAACTCCCTCAGTGTCAATTTCCTCCTTCCCCAGGAATGCCAATAGTCCTGCAGGCCATGTCACTGGCAATTCTGACGAGTCCTCTCCTGCCTGGGATTCCTCCGATGCATCCTTGCGTGTAACGCCTACTGCTGCTGGCGCTGCTGTTGTTGCTGCTGGGAGTCGATCGTCATCCCAGAGGGGAAGTCGTAAGACCACTTTTACTACTTCCACCAAGCAATTGACTGTCCAACAGTCCTTTGCGAGGAAGATAAAATATCACAGCAGTCATCCTGCTGCAAAGCGGATAACTGAGGCCTTGGCATCCTGGGCGGTGAGAAACGTGGTTCCGGTATCCATCATTACTGCAGAGCCAACTAGAGACTTGTTGGAGGTACTGTGTCCCCGGTACCAAATACCATCTAGGTTCCATTTCTCTAGGCAGGCGATACCGAAAATGTACACAGACCTCAGAAAAAGACTCACCAGTGTCCTAAAAAATGCAGTTGTACCCAATGTCCACTTAACCACGGACATGTGGACAAGTGGAGCAGGGCAGACTCAGGACTATATGACTGTGACAGCCCACTGGGTAGATGTATTGACTCCCGCCGCAAGAACAGCAGCGGCGGCACCAGTAGCAGCATCTCGCAAACGCCAACTCTTTCCTAGGCAGGCTACGCTTTGTATCACCGCTTTCCAGAATACGCACACAGCTGAAAACCTATTACGGCAACTGAGGAAGATCATCGCAGAATGGCTTACCCCAATTGGACTCTCCTGTGGATTTGTGGCATCGGACAACGCCAGCAATATTGTGTGTGCATTAAATCTGGGCAAATTCCAGCACGTCCCATGTTTTGCACATACCTTGAATTTGGTGGTGCAGAATTATTTAAAAAACGACAGGGGCGTGCAAGAGATGCTGTCGGTGGCCAGAAGAATTGCGGCACACTTTCGGCGTACAGGCACCACGTACAGAAGACTGGAGCACCACCAAAAACGCCTGAACCTGCCCTGCCATCATCTGAAGCAAGAAGTGGTAACGAGGTGGAATTCAACCCTCTATATGCTTCAGAGGTTGGAGGAGCAGCAAAAGGCCATTCAAGCCTATACAACTGAGCACGATATAGGAGGTGGAATGCACCTGTCTCAAGCGCAGTGGAGAATGATTTCAACGTTGTGCAAGGTTCTGCAACCTTTTGAACTTGCCACACGTGAAGTCAGTTCAGACACTGCCAGCCTGAGTCAGGTCATTCCCCTCATCAGGCTTTTGCAGAAGAAGCTGGAGACATTGAAGGAGGAGCTAACACAGAGCGATTCCGCTAGGCATGTGGGACATGTGGATGGAGCCCTTAATTCGCTTAACAAGGATTCACGGGTGGTCAATCTGTTGAAATCAGAGCACTACATTTTGGCCACCGTGCTCGATCCTAGATTTAAAACCTACCTTGGATCTCTCTTTCCGGCAGACACAAGTCTGCTGGGGTTCAAAGAACTGCTGGTGAGAAAATTGTCAAGTCAAGCGGAACGCGACCTGTCAACATCTCCTCCTTCACATTCTCCCGCAACTGGGGGTGCGAGGAAAAGGCTCAGAATTCCGAGCCCACCCGCTGGCGGTGATGCAGGGCAGTCTGGAGCGACTGCTGATGCTGACATCTGGTCCGGACTGAAGGACCTGACAACGATTACGGACATGTCGTCTACTGTCACTGCATACGATTCTCTCACCATTGAAAGAATGGTGGAGGATTATATGAGTGACCGCATCCAAGTAGGCACGTCACACAGTCCGTACTTATACTGGCAGGAAAAAGAGACAATTTGGAGGCCCTTGCACAAACTGGCTTTATTCTACCTAAGTTGCCCTCCCACAAGTGTGTACTCCGAAAGAGTGTTTAGTGCCGCCGCTCACCTTGTCAGCAATCGGCGTACGAGGTTACATCCAGAAAATGTGGAGAAGATGATGTTCATTAAAATGAATTATAATCAATTCCTCCGTGGAGACATTCACCAGCAGCAATTGCCTCCACAAAGTACACAGGGAGCTGAGATGGTGGATTCCAGTGGGGACGAATTGATAATCTGTGAGGAGGGGGATGTACACGGTGATATATCGGAGGATGATGATGAGGTGGACATCTTGCCTCTGTAGAGCCAGTTTGTGCAAGGAGAGATTAATTGCTTCTTTTTTGGTGGGGGTCCAAACCAACCCGTCATTTCAGTCACAGTCGTGTGGCAGACCCTGTCACTGAAATGATGGGTTGGTTAAAGTGTGCATGTCCTGTTTATACAACATAAGGGTGGGTGGGAGGGCCCAAGGACAATTCCATCTTGCACCTCTTTTTTCTTTCATTTTTCTTTGCGTCATGTGCTGTTTGGGGGGTGTTTTTTGGAAGGGCCATCCTGCGTGACACTGCAGTGCCACTCCTATTGGGCCAGGTGTTTGTGTCGGCCACTTGGGTCGCTGAGCTTAGTCATCCAGCGACCTCGGTGCAAATTTTAGGACTAAAAATAATATTGTGAGGTGTGAGGTGTTCAGAATAGACTGAAAATGAGTGGAAATTATGGTTATTGAGGTTAATAATACTTTGGGATCAAAATGACCCCCAAATTCTATGATTTAAGCTGTTTTTTAGGGTTTTTTGAAAAAAACACCCGAATCCAAAACACACCTGAATCCGACAAAAAAAATTCGGTGAGGTTTTGCCAAAACGCGTTCGAACCCAAAACACGGTCGCGGAACCAAAACCAAAACACATTTCCGGTGCTCATCACTAGTGATGAGCAGTGAGTGCTGATGCGTGCTCCTGCATCATTGCTGGCCGCCATCCATCGGGCTGTTTGAACAGCCGAGTGAAGCATTGTCCACAGTCTCCTACTGTGGAAAGTGCTTCCCCCCCCCCCCCCGCAGTGTTTATGCACCTTTAGACTATCCTCTACTCCAGCGTTTTTCAACCCATGTGCCGCGGCACACTACTGTGCCGCAGCTGGTTGACAAGTGTGCCGCAGAGTCAGAGCTGCCTTCACTAACTGTGGACCCGGACAGCGGACACGCGGGCAGCGCTGGGCTCTTCTGGGAGCGCCTGACCCGTGCCCTTTAGCAACGCAGCTGCGTGACATCATAGGTCATGCACGCCACATAGCGTGGCTGGCAGCATGACCACCCGCCAGGCCGTACAACCGTCTGCCGTACAGCCCGCACGTTGGCCCCACTCGCCAGCTAGCCAGCCAGCATGCATGCCTGTCTACCGCTCACAGCTCTGCACTGTGAGCCGATGAGGGACCTGAGCTCCTTTCTCTTCTACCAGGAGGTAGCAACCAATGTATTGTTTTTATATTCTGAGGGGGCCAGTGTTTGTGTTTATTTCTGAGGGGGCAAGTGTTTGTCTTTTTATTCTGAGGGGGCAAGTGTTTGTCTTTTTATTCTGAGGGGGCAAGTGTTTGTCTTTTTATTCTGAGGGGGCAAGTGTTTGTCTTTTTATTCTGATGGGGCAAGTGTTTGTTTTTATATTCTGAGGGGGCCAGTGTTTGTTTTTTTAATTCTGAGGGGGCCAGTGTTTGTTTTTTTATTCTGAGGGGGCCAAATGTGTGTGGGGTTTTTCTGTGGGGGCGAATGTATTTATTTTATTACTGTGAGTGCCCGTGTGTTTCTTTTATTACCGTGGGGGCCAATGTGTGTGTTTTTCCCCATGGAGTACTGGTGGTGTGCCTTGGCAATTTAAAAATATTGTTCGGTGTGCCGTGAGTTGAAAAAGGTTGAAAATCACTGCTCTACTCCATATTCCTTACTACACCACCAAACCCTTGATTTCTGCCACCCTTATGCTTGTTTCAGTGTTATGACCACTGATGCTGCAATGTCTATATACCATGTACTTATATTGTCTTGTACTGTAAGTCGCTGTTTTCTTGTTTTGCTTATTTGTTATATGTACTTTTATGTTAGGCGTTCCGGAACCGTTGTGGCGCCATATAAAGGATAATTATAATAGAGAGTACCAGCCAGCAGCCTCACTGGTAAGAAGCTGCTGATTGCTGCCCCCTCCATGTCGGCAGATGGTGCATAGTGAGGGGAGACCCTTGGTGACATAGACACTGGGGGGAATTCAAGTGTTATCGTGCCCCGATCACCCATCTAAAGTGACGGGAGATCGCAGGGGCGATATTCAATGGGTCCCTGTTATCACACCATAAGTGTCGGGTTTAGCTGTGTAAAGCAGCTAAAACCAACTAAACGAGTAGGCGCGATCCCAAAAAGTGCAGTTTGGGCGCCCAAACAGGTCACTTTTCACTGAATAGATTCCTATATAACTGAATGTATATGAGATAAGATAATCTCTATGGGGAAGTATTATTACCTTTTACAAGCACACTGGACTTCTTATTAAGATCATTGAAAGACACTGCTATTAGCTTCTATACATTTGTGGAGGTCACACGATTGGATCAACTGGTATCTTGCCCTGTAAAAGTGGTGTCATTCACCCCAACTCTTAACGTCTGCCTTATAAACCTTCGCCTTATAGAACCTGTAATGTATGAACCAGGCTGAAGTTTTATTGTCACTGCCAACTCCCCATGTATAACAGTCACGTTGGAGAACTTTGGTCAAAGAAGAAAACTATTTGTTTAAATCATCCCTTTTTAAAATGGTACCATTGTATGTCATCAGGTTTTTATACAGCAAATCCAAATTGGTGCAAGTGTGGGTATTGTTTGGTTCAGGACAGATTATCTAATCAGTAAATGATTGGATTGTTTCAGATGTCACTGAGTAATAATATGAGTGATTGATGTGATAATTCGGCTATCAAACTGTCTGGCTAGATAAGAACAAAATTGATGTGTGCTACTAGCATTAGTGTGTGGGAAAGCGGTTCCCATGATTATCTGCTAATGACATGTGTTTCTATGTGTTAGCCAACACTTTGACCTCGATAAGGTCATTTCTGTGACCTGTAGTATGGCCACGTGGGATCTGCTCCCAACTTCAATGTCAGCTTGATTTTATCACACATTATAGACTGTTTGGGCCTGTAACACCCAAATAAGCAGTGGTGGCGTAGGAGCCCCAGCAGTCTGTAAAACTAATGGAATGGAATTTACCTTTCTTTCCTAAAGCATCTTTAAATTATTATTATTATTATTATTATTATTATTAGGCCTGTGAACTTCTTTAACAGCTGGGCACAATCAGGACTGTCGACATAGGCGTATCTACAGTATATTGGGTGCAGTCCACGTGCCCTCCTGAGTCCAATGCAGTCCACACCGTACACCCTGCCCCTATCGCTTTACTTACTTCCTAGCTGATGCATGCACAACTTTCCAGCACTAGCTTTAGACATATGGCACGGCACCATGTTTGCGATGACTATGCCAGAGATCTGCCCATACCATGCACAAGATTCTGGCCAGAGTCTTTCATAATGGGCACATGTGCTAGCACCAGGTTTTTTTTCCTAGGAGGGGGAGGCACACAGGCATTTGCACACAGACATGCACACATGGAGCCCCTCCCATCTTTATACATCTTAGACTTGTACATATCAACTCTGAACCGCCTTTGCTTTATTCTGACCTTGTGTTATGGATGGCCATTGACCATCCATGGTTAGCAACCACTGATGCGTAATGTTTTGCTATACATAGCGGAGATCTGATGGTTCTCTGCCATCTATGGCTCACAGCACAGTGAGGTTTTTTTTCTGTCTGGCATAATTAAGCCCCGCCTGGCACCAAGCTCCGCCCCTGACATGCCCCATATGGCCCAGACACTTTCACTGATTGCCAAACTAAATGCAGAGTCACACTTCTCGATCATTGAGAGCAGCTACACTGATGGCTGTTGCTGGTTTAGACCATTAATGGTTTCCTGCCATCAATGTAAAACACAGATGGCAGATTGATGGAGACCAGAGATGGTACGTTGTGTGTAGTGGTTGCGGAGGAGCATGGTGCCAGGAAGGGTGGCGGCAGGCTGTAACACCATAGCTTGTGCTGCTCTCCCACCCCTTTACCAACTCTCCTATTCTCCATATATACGTCCTCTTTAGGTGAGCTCCTCAGCTCTCTAGACTTCCAATACCATCTCTATGCTGATGACACTCAGATCTACATTTCCTCCCATGACCTCTCTCTCCTCACTTGTATCTCCAACTGTCTCTATGCTATCTCTTCCAGGATGTCCCAGCTCTTTCTCAGACTGAGCTGATCATGGGGGTCATTCCGAGTTGATCGCTAGCTGCCGTTGTTCGCTGCGTAGCGATCAGTGAAAAAAACGGATAATCTGCGTATGTACCGCAATGCGCACGCGTGGCGTATGGGTACAAAGTCCTTTGTGGTTTTGCACTGCTTCTAGCGACGATTCCAAACGCACAGCTGATCGCAAGGAGATTAACAGGAAGAGGGCGTTATGGGTGTGAACTGACCGTTTTCTGAGAGTGTTTGGAAAAACACAGGCGTGGCCGGGCATTTTCTGGGCGGGTATCTGATGTCATTACCGTGTCACTCGTCGCAGCAATCATCGCACAGGATAAGTAACTACAGGGCTGGTTTGTTTTGCACAAAATGTATTTGCAGGCGCTCTGCTGCACAGGCGTTCACACTCCTGCAAAATGAAAATACACTCCCCCGTGGGCGGCGACTATGCATTTACATGGCTGCTAAAAACTGCTAGCGAGCGATCAACTCAGAATGACCCCCCATCTTCCCACCATCCCGCATAGCCTCACCTCCCACAATTTCATTATCTATTGACAACATCACCATCTCCTCTAGCCCCAAAGTGCGCTACCTTGGAGTTATATTTGACTCCTCCCTCTCTTTCAAACCACACATTCAGTACTTTTTACAGTCCTGCCATTGCCATCTCAAAAATACTTCCAGGATCAGACCCTTTCCCACCCTGGATGCTACTAATACCTTCTTCCAAACACTGGTCGTCTCCAGATTGGACTACTGTAACCTTCTCCTATCTGGCCTCCCTTAATAACACCTCTCTCCAGTTCAATCTGTCCTGAATGCTGCAGATCAGTTCTGGTGTAAAAGGGGTGTAGCACCCCATTATTGGAGCTGCCACGAACTGTAATGTGACTTTCTCTACCGTCCTAGTGGATGCTGGGGACTCCGTAAGGACCATGGGGAATAGACGGGCTCCGCAGGAGACTGGGCACTCTAAAGAAAGATTAGGTACTATATCTGGTGTGCACTGGCTCCTCCCTCTATGCCCCTCCTCCAGACCTCAGTTAGAATCTGTGCCCGGCCAGAGCTGGATGCACCTAGTGGGCTCTCCTGAGCCTGCTAGAAAAAGAAAGAATTTGTTAGGTTTTTTATTTTCAGTGAGCTTCTGCTGGCAACAGACTCACTGCTACGAGGGACTGAGGGGAGAGAAGCAAACCTACCTGCTTGCAGCTAGGTTGCGCTTCTTAGGCTACTGGACACCATTAGCTCCAGAGGGATCGAACACAGGCAGATGTCCTCGATCGTCCGTTCCCGGAGCCGCGCCGCCGTCCCCCTTGCAGAGCCAGAAGCACTGAAGTCCGGAGAAGACAGAAGACGTCGAAATCGGCGGCATGAAGACTCCTGTCTTCAATAAGGTAGCGCACAGCACCGCAGCTGTGCGCCATTGCTCCCACAGCACACCTCCAAACTCCGGTCACTGTAGGGTGCAGCGCGCTGGGGGGGGGTGCGCCCTGGGCAGCAATTTGAGTACCTTTGGCATAAGTATGCATATATACAGTCACAGACTGTATATATGCAAAAACCCCCGCCATTTTTACACAGGAGAAGCGGGACAGAAGCCCGCCGCTGAGGGGGCGGGGCCTTCTTCCTCAGCACACCAGCGCCATTGTTTCTTCACAGCTCCGCTGGAAGCAGCTCCCAAGGCTCTCCCCTGCAGTATCCAGGTACAAGAGGTGCAAAAGAGAGGGGGGGGCCACATAAATTTGGGCGCAAAACAGTATAAATCAGCAGCTATTGGGTAAACACATATTATAGTGTAAATCCCTGGGTTATATAGCGCTGTGGTGTGTGCTGGCATACTCCTTCTCTATCTCCCCAAAAGCCTTAGTGGGGTCCTGTCCTCAGTCAGAGCATTCCCAGTGTGTGTGCGGTGTGTCGGTAAGTCAGTGTCGACATGTTTGATGAGGAAGGGTATGTGGAGGCGGAGCAAGTGAATATGGATGTGGTGTCGACGCCGTCGGCGCCGACACCGGATTGGATGGATATGTGGAAGGTGTTAAATGATAATGTAAACTCCTTACATAAAAGGTTGGACAAAGCTGAAGCCTTGGGACAGTCAGGGTCTCACCCAGTGCCTGATCCCACAGTTCAGAGGCCGTCGGGGTCTCATAAGCGTCCACTATCCCAGTTAGTCGACACAGATGTCGACACGGAGTCTGACTCCAGTGTCGACGATGATGAGGCTAAATTGCAGCCTAAAATGACTAAAGCCATCCGATACATGATTATAGCAATGAAAGACGTATTACACATTGCTGAGGAAATCCCTGTCCCTGACAAGAGGATTCATATGTTTGGGGAGAAAAAACAAGAAGTGACTTTCCCCCCTTCACATGAATTAAATGAATTATGTGAAAAAGCCTGGGAATCCCCTGAAAGGGAGGTAATAATTCCCAAAAGGTTGCTTATGGCGTATCCTTTCCCGCCAACGGACAGGTTACGCTGGGAATCCCCTCCCAGGGTAGACAAGGCGTTAACGCGCTTATCTAAGAAGGTGGCCCTGCCGTCTCAGGATACGGCCGCCCTAAAGGATCCTGCAGATAGAAAGCAGGAAGCAGTCCTGAAGGCTGTATACACACATGCTGGTACTCTCCTGAGGCCAGCCATTGCTTTGGCTTGGATGTGCAGTGCAGTAGCAGCATGGACAGATACTCTGTCGGAGGAGTTAGATACCCTGGACAGGGATACGATCTTGCTGACCCTGGGACATATTAAAGACGCTGTCCTATATATACGCGATGCCCAGAGGGACATTTGCTCACTGAGTTCTAGGGTAAGCGCAATGTCCATTTCTGCCAGAAGTGTCTTATGGACTCGGCAATGGACAGGGGATGCTGATTCTAAAAGACATATGGAAGTTTTACCATATAAGGGTGAGGAATTGTTTGGGGACGGTCTCTCGGACCTGGTTTCCACAGCTACAGATGGGAAGTCAAAATTCTTGCCGTATGTTTCCTCACAGCCTAAGAAAGCACCGTATTATCAAATACAGTCCTTTCGTCCCCAAAAGAGCAAAAAGGTCAGAGGTGCATCTTTCCTTGCCAGAGGTAAGGGAAAAGGAAAAGAGCTGCATCATGCAGCCAGTTCCCAGGAGCAAAAGTCCTCCCCGGCCTCCTCTAAATCTACCGCATGACACTGGGGCTCCACAGGCGGAGCCAGGAGCGGTGGGGGCGCGTCTCAAGAATTTCAGCCACCAGTGGGTAGGTTCAATTTGTATCCTTGGGCGATACAAATTGTGTCTCAGGGGTACAAGCTGGAATTCGAAGAGACGCCTCCTCAACGTTTCCGGAAATCTGCCTTGCCGGCTTCCCCCATGGAGAGGGAAGTAGTGCTGGCGGCAATTCACAAACTATATCTCCAGCAGGTGGTGGTAAAGGTTCCCCTACTTCAGCATGGAAGGGGTTACTATTCCACTATGTTTGTGGTACCGAAACCGGACTGTTCGGTCAGGCCCATTTTGAATTTAAAGTCCCTGAACATTTACATAAAAAAATTCAAGTTCAAAATGGAATCGCTCAGAGCGGTCATTGCAAGCCTGGAAGAGGGGGATTTCATGGTGTCGCTGGACATCAAGGATGCTTACTTGCATGTCCCCATTTATTCTCCTGTCAAAGTCAGAAAAATATCTCTATGCACACTGCCATATTTGCACCTCACACAGGTCTGCGCTGCGCATGCGTGCGCTCTCCCGTGCGTGCGCATACTCGCTGTGCGGGCACCCGCGGGCGCGCGGTATGTGCATTTACGGTAGAGTTCATGTGTTCGTAGCGTGCGACTCAATCGTTACATATTTCCACTATATAATGTATTTTGTAGATCATGGTCCCTTTGATAGATTCTGAAAGTTTGGTTAATATAGAATGTTCATGAACAGAGAAATCCCCCTTTGTTTGATACGAAGGGTCAGACAGGAGTAATACAGTGGTGTTTAGTACCCATCGGAAGAGTATTTAATTAGCAATATTCCGGTGTTGGTTTGAAGCGGATTAATCGCTCGTGCGAATAGTTATGGACATAAGAAGTTTATGAACATTTACTGTATTTGCACTTACTTATCCATGCGGCGGGAAACCCAGTTTCCCTCCCACCTGAGCTGTTGGAAATAGTCACAGCCCACCTGTATGAATCAACCTATGACCTTTTGTTATAATGCGAGGAGGAATTCCTGTGTCCAATGAACAATGAGATTATAGGGACCATTGAATCGCATTGTGTGTGGGGCATAAATAGACAAGCCGATCACATCCAGCTCTCACTCTTCAACGGTTATCATTGCTGAAAATCGGGAGCTGGATGTCCAGAGGCGCATGCGATCGTTTCCTTTGTGCGTAAGTTTTCTCCGCAATCATATTGTCTTTCTTGTTGTTATGGGCCATTTCTCTCTCTCTCTCTCTTCTCTTCTTTCTCTCGTACTCTCCTAAACGTAATAGTATTGTATTGTATTTCCTGTGTAGTTATCTGGTTAGGTAGTCTATGTTATATTGTAGTGTATGACTTGTATTGTATTAATTCTTTTGCAAGTATAACATCCAAAATATATATATTAGGCGTTGGACCCTAAGCACGGTATCTGTGTATTTCTTATAGTGTTAAGTATTCACAGAGCGTCGGTGACGCTCAAACAGCTTTTAGGTTAATAAGGTTACACTGTGTTGCATCTACACCCTATCTCTACACTAAGGTTTTACAGCATATTACATTGTTTATGGTTTAGATTTAAAGGTTTAACATTGTGAGCGTCAGCGCCGCTGGTGATCTCCTCGTGGTCCCGAGCGTCCGCTACGCTATAGCGAATCATTACGTTAGTCGGCAGCCAATAGCGTGCCTGCCTGTGATCCCTCGGCCGTGAGCGAACGTGACGCTTGAGCGTCTCGACCACGGTTAAGCGATCATTACGCAACGAGCGTACCCTTACGGTACTCCATACGTAAATAGCGTACAGTGTTCTTAGACCTCATAAAGGGTTTTATATAAGATAAATATTTAGCTTTATCAATTGGGGGCTCGTCCTGTCCTTCACATATCTCTGCTAGGTAAATTCAGCAGACATTATCCAGCAGCAAAGGGCGGGAGGTCATATTCCTCGTAGTGCTGTTTGGATAAGCGTCTGCTTCGCTTAGTAAAGGGTGCTGAAGGAATCCGGAACCGGAGGTAAGAACAACACGCTAGTGTCTTTTAAAACTGTTTATTTCTGTCTTGCGTACACACGCACATATCTGCATTTCTTTTTCATTCGTGTATTTTCATATATCACTCTCCTGTTTGCCATTTTATAATTGATAAAACGTGCTAAGAGAGATTTGTCGCTATTTCATAATTAAAGTGTAAAACCCACATGCAACTCTACCCAAGGTAAAAGGAGAGATTGGTGTGTTGCGCGGTAGACGATCGAGGATCATCTACATTGATAAAAGTGTTAGTTGTGTTGCGGTGGACATTGGTTTTGTGTACACGTGTCTCTAACAAAGGGCTGAGACTCGCGTACGCCAAGGCCGACGCACGCAGCGTAAATTACGCAACGGAGCGTCTGGGTACGCCCACGTAACTCAAGTCACACGACAGTTGATTTTTAAGTAGCGCAACAGGCGATAAATAGCGCAACAGGCGATAAGTAGCGCATCAGGCGATAAATAGCGCAAATCTATTTTAAATCCGAAATTTAGATTAACAGATCCTTCTCCAAATTCACAACACATCTGGTCTAAAGAAAATTTCTGCGCAGAAATAGAAATAGAAGCAAAAGTGTACGTGTGGTGAGTGAGTGTTTTGTATATATAAGTTTATACAATTTTACAGGTTGAACCACAAGAAGCCGAGTTCTCGCAGAGGTACATACATGTAAGTGACGTGCATGGTGGCTAGGGAGGCATCTCTGGTTAAACATAAAATTTGAGCAGTAGAGAATAGTAGACCAGGAGGTCATACTACAGACCGGGAGGTCCAGGTACAGCAGACTAAGAAGTCTGCCATAAAAGAGAAAAGGGCACAACCCAGGGGGTTGGTGCAAAACCCATATAGGCCAATAAAGCTCTGGCTGAAGGAATTCGCAGCCGAAATTTTCGATTCCACTGGTCGCTCAGCACATAAGATTAGTTGCTTATGTGCTGAACGATTGTACCGCACGTAATTGTGTACATTAGTTAATCTGACCAGTACCATTTGTGTACGATCCCGGTCATAAAAACTATTTGTACACTCTGATGTGATTTGTGTAATTTTTTTATTTTCTGAAGGGAAGTTCGCTGGTCACTCAGGAATTGTCCAACAACCAATAGTTACTGGAAAGAGTAAGTGTTCTGCGGATATCCCTCGCATGTTCCAGTAAATAGAGGTTCATAGGGGCCCTGGGTCGAGTACGCCAGCACTAAGGCAGTGTGTGGGTCGTATTGGTCGGCGTGGGCGAGTGAGTGGGGTACTCGGTAAACCGCCACCGTCAGTCTATCGTGAACATTTTGGTTTTTGTAAGGGTTCGCTGAAGACCCTGAAATAAGGTCAGAGGTGGTGAAAGCAACGCCTGCAAGTTATGGGGGCCAATTGTTCAGGAAGGGGGCGATCAACCTCGGTTCGGGTTGATTCAGTAAACCGACCAGTCGGGTCGGCAAGGTACGTAATGTGTGAAAAATATGGCTCACATACAGAGGTTTTATGTGATGAATGGGAGAGAATGACAGTGCATGACGGGGAGAAATTCCCAAGAGTAGGTAGCTTTAGATCAGAAGTGTTGCAAAATTTAAGGAGGAGGATATGTCTCATTAAATCAACAAAGAGACGAATCCAACATTATGATTATTTGCAGTTATGGCAACAGGAGGGTGAAATACAGAGAGGATTGGCTCTGGCGGCGGGATCTAATCCTATCAAGAAATTGATAGCGACAGCCCCGCCGCCACCATACATATCAGGAGAGAAATTGGTTGCGGAGAATGACGCATTAGGGTGTAACAAACAAACACTTAGCAACTGTGTAAATGTTAATAAGTTAACTAATGCAAGTATTAACCCGTGCAAGTTGTACCCTGTTTTGAACTTTCCCCAGGAGTGTGATCAAGAAGACGAATCGGCAACAATATCGGCGCTCCCTCTAGCAGCCACCATAGCAGAGACAACAGTAGGCACGGCTCCACCCACGAGATTAGTAACAAAAGCCCCTAGCGGAGGGATAGGTGAGGTCGTATCTACAGGTAAGTACGGCACCATACACTACGCTGAAACCATTTCACCACAGGCTGTAGAACCTACACAGAGTGATGTTAGTAAACTTAATCCTGTTAGGGTAATAGCAGTGCCAAATGGGAAAACTGACACGACAGGAATCACTCCTGTTAGGAACATTGCCATGTACAGCCCATTTTCCCGAATGGAATTAAGAACCATAGTGTCTGAGTTCCCTGACCCTAGGAAAGACTTAGTTGCCAGCCAGAAATACATCAGAGACCTAGGGAACACTTTAGAGCCCAATAACAAAGACTGGCAGGTATTGCTGAGGGCATGTTTACCCTCAAATGTCGACGCAGCTCAATTTTTGGCTGACTGTGGATTAGATCAGGATGTACCTCTTACAGATGTGTACAACAAAGATAACGTAAAAAGAATAAGTTTACAGTTAAAGGAGTATTTCCCAGCAGTAGTTAAGTGGAACAAGATTTTCTCCATTAGACAGAAAGAGTCAGAAACTGCTGCAGAATATTTTCACAGGGCATTACTAGAAATGGCAAAGTACACAGGTATAGAGGACATTAAAACAAACATAAACCATCGAGAAGTAGCAGTATCTGTACTAATGGATGGGTTAAAAGAGACATTAAAGACAAGAGTACAGACCACGCAACCATGTTGGCGAGGTCTGTCGGTGGCTACTTTGAGAGAGGCTGCTATTGATCACGACCGGAATATCACCCGACACAGGGAGTCACAAGGTGATAAGTTAATGGCCGTAAGTATACAGGCCCTGACCACAAGGCAGCCTTTGTATAAATCACCAAACCCTGTGGGTAAGTCAAATGTGGTAACTTGTTTTTCATGTCATAGACAGGGACACATGGCACGAGACTGTAGAGTGAAAAATTCACAAAACTCATATCAACCCCCTAGACAACGACACGACACACGACATTGGGAGCAGGGTCCGCAGAGACGGAGTTATGAGCCACATACAGGGGAAACAAAAAGATACCCCCCGAACAGAGACTGGCAAGCCACTGGTAGTTCCCATTTAACCCCTTCACAAGCAGTTGCTGCCAGCGGGATTCAGGGAGGTCACCATACCCAATAGGGGTGTGGCCATACCTGTAATCTGCAGCCAGTAAAATTGATTGCAAATCTTGGAAGTGAACCAGAAATTGCAATCAATGTAGCTGGTAAATCATTAAACTTTCTTGTAGACACAGGGGCGGCCAAATCAGTGATAAATTCGACAGTGGGCATGAGAACCACTGGTAAGACAATTCCAGCCATAGGGGTAACGGGAGTAGTCCAGCACTACCCTGTTAGCAAACCAGCCGAGATTACAGTAGGGCCGTTACATACCAAGCATTCCTTTTTGCTAGCTGCATCGGCACCGACTAATCTCCTGGGAAGAGACTTATTGTGCAAAATGGGGTGCGTCATTTATTTTACTCCTGAAGGTGTATTCTTGGACATACCTGAGAATCACGCTCAGGAAGTGCGAGACATGTTAGACTCCCCGTCAAAATTAATGTCACATACCATTATGACAAATAGGACTCCATCCCAAGTAGAAGAAATGACATCCCAGATACCAGAGTCACTTTGGACTAAAGATGGACAGGACACTGGATTAATGGCAAACGTAGCTCCGGTAGTTGTACAAGTAAAAGATGGTAGGATAGCTCCAAAAATCCCACAGTACCCTCTGAAGCCAGAGGTGGAGTTAGGAGTTTATCCCGTAATAGAGCGCTTGCTACAACAGGGCATTCTGGTAAGAACGTCCAGCACTGCCAATAGTCCCATCTTCCCTGTTAAAAAGAGTGGGGGGAGGGGTTACCGGCTAGTGCAGGATCTAAGGGGGATTAACAAAATAGTTGAGAGTCAGTTCCCCGTAGTGCCAAATCCAGCTGTCATCCTTATGCAAATCCCTCCCACTGCGAAATTTTTCACTGTTATTGACCTCTGCTCCGCTTTCTTTTCGGTACCTCTGCACCCTGACAGCCAATATTTGTTTGCATTCACATACAGAGGAGTCCAATACACATGGACTCGATTACCACAAGGTTTCATAGACAGTCCAAGTATCTTTTCCCAGGCTTTGCATGATTGTTTACAGTCTTTCCAACCAGAGAGTGGATCAGTATTAATACAGTACGTGGATGATCTACTACTGTGTTCTGATTCATTGGAAGCATCCCTGAAGGATACGAAACAGCTCCTGTTTCATCTTTCAGACACAGGACACAAGGTTTCCAAAGACAAGTTGCAATTATGCCAAACTAAGGTAAAATATTTGGGACACTGTCTAACACAAGGACTGAGACACCTGACCGCTGATAGAATTCAAGCAATTAGAGACATGACTCTGCCACAAATCCAGCAACAGATCAGAACATTTTTAGGAATGTGTGGGTATTGCCGTAACTGGATCCCAGGATTTTCCATTCTGGCGTTACCTTTGCAGGAGATGGTCTCCTCAAACAAACCTGATCGGATTTCGCATACAGACGAGTCCGAGATGGCATTTGAGAGACTTAAACAGTGCCTAACGCAGGCACCAGCATTAGGTATGCCAGACTATGGGAAACCCTTTGAGCTGTACGGAACAGAAAGTGCTGGTTGCGCGGCAGGCGTCTTAACCCAAAAGCACGGTGATGCCAGCAGGCCGGTAGCATACTACAGCGCTCAGCTAGACACGGTAGCGCGATCCCTCCCCACATGCTTGCGAAGCGTTGCTGCGATAGCATTGCTAGTAACGAAAAGCGAAGATGTAGTGCTAGGCCACAACCTCACAATTCATACACCACATGCAGTGTCAGCCTTGCTAAATTCTGCCCAAACCAGGCACGTCTCATCAGCGCGGTTTACAAGATGGGAATTGGCACTAATGGCCCCCGTAAACATCACCATAAGGAGATGCAGTGCATTAAACCCTGCAACATATCTCCCAGGTGTGCCTGGACAGGCACAAAGGGTGGAGGATGAGAGTGGTGGGGAAGGAGAATTTAACACACAGGAAGACACACATGATTGTATGGAATATTTGACCCAAAATTTTACCGCAAGGCCTGACATCAGTGACAACCCACTGGAAGATGTAGATCTAACTTTCTACACGGACGGTAGTTGTCACAGACAGTCAGACTCGGGAGACTTGTGTACTGGATACGCAGTCGTAGATGACCAAGGCACCATAGAAGCGGAACCGCTAGGCCCACCTCACTCAGCCCAGGTTGCTGAACTGGTCGCCCTAACCAGAGCATGTGAATTGGCTAAGGGCAAATCAGCCAATATCTACACCGACTCTAGATACGCATTCGGGGTAGTCCATGATTTCGGAGCCCTATGGCGCCTCAGAAATTTCATGACGGCAGCTGGTACACCGGTAGCGCATGCAGCTCACATCAAAAGGCTTCTTACAGCGATACAGGAACCCGACAGAGTGGCTGTTATCAAGTGTAAAGCACACACATATAGCCAGGACCCAGTATCACTTGGTAACAGCCGAGCAGACGAAGCAGCTAAGTTAGCAGCTGGTACCCCCAGACAGACAGACACCACACAACTGATGGTATTTAATACCATCAACACACAGAAGTTGTGTGAGATGCAAAATGTGTGTTCCACACAGGAAAAGGCAGTCTGGAAGGCAAAGGGATATGGCCAGGAGTCCTCAGGACTCTGGACGGATGGACAAGGTAAACCGGTGGCCCCCAGAGCATATCTCCCATGTTTATCTGAGGCAGCTCACGGGCTGACTCATCTGGGCAAGGAGGGAATGTGCAAGTTGGTAAGAGCATATTGGTGCGCCCCAGGATTTTCATCTCATGCAGGTAAGAGAGCAATGTCATGCCTTACCTGTTTGAGAAAGAACATCGGAAAAGCAATACCAACAGAACCATCTCATATCCCACCTGTAGGCGGCCCTTTCCAGGTAATACAGATTGACTTCATTCAATTACCCCCTTGTCGAAATTTGAAATATGTACTTGTTTGTATAGATGTTTTCTCAAATTGGGTCGAAGCATTTCCTGCGGCCACAAATACCGCTATGTTTACTGCTAAGAAAATTGTGCAGGAATTTGTATGTAGATATGGTATCCCTAGAATAATTGAAAGTGATAGGGGTACCCATTTTACAGGTGATGTCTTTCAAGGAATGTGTAAGTTGATGGGAATTGATAGCAAGCTGCACACTCCATACCGTCCACAGGCGAGTGCGAAGGTAGAAAGAGTGAACAGCACTATTAAAAATAAACTGAGCAAAGTTATGGCAGAGACAGGATTGACATGGCCAGAAGCTCTACCCATTGTACTGTACAGCATCAGAACCACTCCCAGGTCCCCTCTTAATCTGTCCCCTTTTGAAATCTTGTTTGGTCGACAACCGCATGTTATGATTAACCCTCAGGATGATTTGAAGTGTAACAATGAAGTGACTGTAAAGTACTTGATTAACATGAGTAAACAGCTAAGGAATCAAAATGATAATTTGAAGTTGGTGTTTCCTGATTTACCAGATAGTAATTGTCATGACATTGAACCTGGGGATTATGTAATGATACGGAATTTTCTACGCTCAGGTTGCCTTATTGACAGATGGGAAGGACCATACCAAGTCTTATTGACTAGCACTACAGCATTGAAAGTTGCCGAGAGAGAGACTTGGGTTCATTCGTCCCATTGTAAGAAGGTTGCTGATCCAGAGAGGTCCCGTGATAAGGAACAGACGGTAGAGGAAGTTGTATCACTGGAGTGTCTGTTCCAGGAGGACTGAGGCGGCACCTGAGCATTGAGAATCACAAGATCAAAAGCAGTTGTCGATTCCCTGTTCCCTTTTATTGTTTTTCTCCACTTCCCATCCCCCCTCCCTCAAATTATTTTTCCCCCTTCTCATTCTTCTTCGTTTCCTCCTATAAGATGGACTTGCCCCAAGAGACTGTGATCCGGATTTTCCTGTTGACCATGATGTTGACCAGAGCAGTCTGTTCCGGCGAGAGTACCATTGAGGTCGAGAGAGGTTCTGGAATGGGTTCTGATGACAGAGATGGAGGCGTAGTTTTCCGAGAACAACATAATCAACAAGCAAAGGCGAGTATCAGAAAACGATCCGATAGCATTGACCATAGAAGGAATTGTGAAGGATTGTTAGCTGAAGAAAACTGTATCTGTAGGCTCTGTGACAACGTAGTTGAGGATGGGTGCATCAAGAAATGCCAATCCAGTTTTAATATCCACATGGACCGGCATCCCTTGAGTGACTATCACTCCTTAGTGGGTAGTGTGTTAAATCAAACAGATTGTTGGGTATGCTCTCAAGTACCTCAAGGTCATAGCAAATCAGGACTAGTACCATTTCCTTTAACGATAGGGGAGGTACTTGAGCTAAGTGGTGGGAGGCCGGTGGACAGGAGGTTTAATATCTCCAGTCCTCCTAGTTTGAAGCTCCACCAATATCATGTGGATAGATCCCTCATATGTTTTAACATTTCCAATCCCCGAAAGCCGGGAAATTGGGAAGTGTCATGGAGTAACCAAACCATGACCTTTTCATATAGAGCAGATAGAATGCCGACAGATACAGAGCTTGTACGCCACATAGCCAGTAGAGGAAAATCTTTCCGATATAGGTATACCCTAGGAAATAGGATTACGAGAGTTGGAGAGGTATCACCAGGATACTGTGCACATATCGTACAAACTGATACGTGTACTAGACAGATGGGAGAATTAGGGTTAGGAGATTTCACATGGAAGATGTGTAATATGGTTATGTCCTACTCCGTCCCATATGTTCTCCCCGATGATGCATATTTCATATGCGGGAGGAAGGCGTATAAGTGGCTTGCCCCAAACTCTGAAGGATTGTGTTATATTGGAAAAGTACTGCCTGAAGTAATGACTGTATCACATGCCAAAATGAAGGATATACACCGTGTTGCCCAAGCTCCTTATACTCACACCCATTACGAGCACGTAGTTAAACGGCACCTGATAGAAAGAACAGAGCATCCGGCCTCTGACATGATCCATGAATCCACCGGGATTCAGGTTCTAATCGCGTTAGATTTCACTCGCACCGCCAGAGGAGTGTTGAATTATAAATACATATCTGCGCTCGCAAATTTGTTAGACAATATCACAGAAATGTATGATGACACGTTTAGGTATACTGGAAGAGAACTTCAAGCTTATAAAACAGAACTAGTTCAGCATAGAATGATTCTCAATTATCTCACGGCAGTAACAGGTGGATATTGTGTCACACTGGCAACGCAGTACGGCGTGAAATGTTGCACATATATTACAAATAGTACCGAGGACCCGGTCGAAGTCATAGACCAAAAGATGGACGATATTCTCCAACTGAAGTGGGAATTTCGCAGGAGACACAATCTCACCCTTGCTGCTGTGAGTAATGAGCTGACTGGTTGGGTGTCATGGTTGAACCCGCGAAATTGGTTCTCTGGTTTAGGAGAATGGGCTCAAGGAGTCATAATGGATGTAGGGAAGTTTCTCCTATGTATCTTAGGTGTTATCATAACGATTGGCTTGATATTTAGATGCGGTCAGGCTTTAATGAAGTGCAAACGAAGTACCAGGGTGATGAGTTTAAGGAGTGAGGAAATTGTAATTCCAATGGATTTGATTTATGACCCAAATGTAGAAACAATGATGTGATGAAAATGCGATTTCTACGGTCCGTTTCTTTCACCTGTTTTTCCGTTTTCTCCAAGGTAAAAAGACCCACTTGGACGAGGAATTTGATGAGCCGATATACAGACAACAGATGGATTAAAGAAGAAGTTTTGACAACCTGATACACAGATTTTTGATGAACTTTGCCATAGATCCCCAGTTTCCCTAGAAATTTTAAAATTACGCTAGCCCAACACTTTTGTAAATCTATGGACACTGACAAAGCTTTTCCTCGCACCTTATGGGCAAAAGCACAAAGAAGACTGCATTCAACAGACACCGAACAAGACTTCAACCGACAAATGTTCATTTACCTGACATAGAATACCACTGCATTTACCGTAATTATGTCTTTTCTTCATCTCTACAACCTTCAGGTAATTACACACATAGTATAGGGAATACAGGCACAGATATCAGCAATCACATATTCCCCCATTCATGTATCATCAACTAAAATGTGCTCCCCATTTTGTTCAAAATCCGAAAAGAGCTCGGTAAAGTTTGACAGCCCATCCACAGACCCGTACCACGGGATAAGAAGGAATTCAAATGTATACTTCGCAATGCCTCGAAGCTTGATTTAAAACACGTAAGGCACGATGATACATGACCCCCAAGCACGGATTCATACACACATGCTTCTGCTATCACACTAGGTCATACCCTTTTCCTACCTTCTCCTCTCCTCCCCTACCCAACCATGTAAGTGTATTAACCCCTGACATATATTTTTCTCTTTTTGAAATGTTTTAGGAAGTGGCAGTTATTGTTGACTGCCAAAGGGTGGACTGTCAAAGTCAGAAAAATATCTCTATGCACACTGCCATATTTGCACCTCACACAGGTCTGCGCTGCGCATGCGTGCGCTCTCCCGTGCGTGCGCATACTCGCTGTGCGGGCACCCGCGGGCGCGCGGTATGTGCATTTACGGTAGAGTTCATGTGTTCGTAGCGTGCGACTCAATCGTTACATATTTCCACTATATAATGTATTTTGTAGATCATGGTCCCTTTGATAGATTCTGAAAGTTTGGTTAATATAGAATGTTCATGAACAGAGAAATCCCCCTTTGTTTGATACGAAGGGTCAGACAGGAGTAATACAGTGGTGTTTAGTACCCATCGGAAGAGTATTTAATTAGCAATATTCCGGTGTTGGTTTGAAGCGGATTAATCGCTCGTGCGAATAGTTATGGACATAAGAAGTTTATGAACATTTACTGTATTTGCACTTACTTATCCATGCGGCGGGAAACCCAGTTTCCCTCCCACCTGAGCTGTTGGAAATAGTCACAGCCCACCTGTATGAATCAACCTATGACCTTTTGTTATAATGCGAGGAGGAATTCCTGTGTCCAATGAACAATGAGATTATAGGGACCATTGAATCGCATTGTGTGTGGGGCATAAATAGACAAGCCGATCACATCCAGCTCTCACTCTTCAACGGTTATCATTGCTGAAAATCGGGAGCTGGATGTCCAGAGGCGCATGCGATCGTTTCCTTTGTGCGTAAGTTTTCTCCGCAATCATATTGTCTTTCTTGTTGTTATGGGCCATTTCTCTCTCTCTCTCTCTTCTCTTCTTTCTCTCGTACTCTCCTAAACGTAATAGTATTGTATTGTATTTCCTGTGTAGTTATCTGGTTAGGTAGTCTATGTTATATTGTAGTGTATGACTTGTATTGTATTAATTCTTTTGCAAGTATAACATCCAAAATATATATATTAGGCGTTGGACCCTAAGCACGGTATCTGTGTATTTCTTATAGTGTTAAGTATTCACAGAGCGTCGGTGACGCTCAAACAGCTTTTAGGTTAATAAGGTTACACTGTGTTGCATCTACACCCTATCTCTACACTAAGGTTTTACAGCATATTACATTGTTTATGGTTTAGATTTAAAGGTTTTACATTGTGAGCGTCAGCGCCGCTGGTGATCTCCTCGTGGTCCCGAGCGTCCGCTACGCTATAGCAAATCATTACGTTAGTCGGCAGCCAATAGCGTGCCTGCCTGTGATCCCTCGGCCGTGAGCGAACGTGACGCTTGAGCGTCTCGACCACGGTTAAGCGATCGTTACGCAACGAGCGTACCCTTACGGTACTCCATACGTAAATAGCGTACAGTGTTCTTAGACCTCATAAAGGGTTTTATATAAGATAAATATTTAGCTTTATCACTCCTCATCAGGAGTACCTCAGGTTTGTGGTACAGGACTGTCATTACCAATTCCAGACGTTGCCGTTTGGCCTGTCCACGGCACCGAGAATATTTACCAAGGTGATGGCGGAGATGATGGTACTCCTTCGGAAGCAAGGAGTTACACTTATCCCATACTTGGACGATCTCCTCATAAAGGCGAGGTCCAGGGAGCAGTTGCTGATCAACGTAGCACACTCTCAGGACGTGTTGCGACAGCACGGCTGGATCCTGAATATTCCAAAGTCGCAGCTGATTCCTACGACACGTCTGCCCTTCCTGGGCATGATTCTGGACACAGACCAGAAGAAGGTGTTTCTCCCGGAGGAGAAGGCTCAGGAGCTCGTGACTCTGGTCAGTGGCCTCCTAAAACCGAAACAGGTATCGGTGCATCACTGCACGCGAGTCCTGGGAAAGATGGTGGCGTCATACGAAGCCATTCCCTTCGGCAGGTTCCATGCGAGGATCTTTCAGTGGGATCTGCTGGACAAGTGGTCCGGATCGCATCTTCACTCAGGGAAGAAACTTCCAAGGACAGTGGTCAAGTCAGGAGACTTGTCTGCAGATCAATATCCTGGAACTAAGGGCAATATACAACGCCCTGAGTCAAGCGGAGCCTCTGCTTCGAGACCAACCAGTGCTGATCCAGTCAGACAACATCACTGCGGTCGTCCATGTAAACCGCCAGGGCGGCACAAGAAGCAGGGTGGCAATGGCGGAAGCCACCAGGATTCTTCGTTGGGCGGAGAATCACGTACAAGGACTGTCAGCAGTGTTCATTCCGGGAGTGGACAACTAGGAAGCAGACTTCCTCAGCAGACACGACCTACACCCGGGAGAGTGGGGACTTCATCAAGAAGTCTTCTCGCAGATTGTAAATCGATGGGAACTGCCACAGGTGGACATGATGGTATCCGTCTCAACAAAAAGCTAAAAAGGTATTGCGCCAGGTCAAGGGAACCTCAGGCAATAGCTGTGGACGCTCTGGTAACGCCGTGGGTGTTCCAGTCAGTCTATGTGTTTTCTCCTCTGCCTCTCATACCCAAGGTGTTGAGAATCGTAAGAAAAAGAGGAGTGAGAACAATACTCATTGTTCCGGATTGGCCAAGAAGAACTTGGTACCCGGTACTGCAAGAGATGCTCTCAGAGGACACGTGGCCTCTGCCTCTCAGACAGGACCTGTTGCAACAGGGGCCCTGTCTGTTCCAAAACTTACCGCGGCTGCGTTTGACGGCATGGCGGTTGAACGCCGGAACCTAGCAGAAAAGGGCATTCCGGAGGAAGTTATTCCTACGCTAATAAAGGCTAGGAAGGACGTGACAGCAAAGCATTATCACTGGATATGGCGAAAATATGTTGCTTGGTGTGAGGCCAGGAGGGCCCCTACAGAGGAATTCTAGCTTGGGCGATTCATACACTTCCTGCAGTCAGGTGTGACTATGGGTCTAAAATTAGGGTCCATAAAGGTCCAGATTTCGGCCCTATCCATTTTCTTTAAAAAAGAACTGGCTTCACTGCCTGAGGTTCAGACATTTGTTAAAGGAGTGCTGCATATTCAGCCCCCTTTTGTGCCACCAGTGGCACCATGGGCTCTTAACGTAGTTTTAGATTTCCTGAAATCCCACTGGTTTGAGCCACTTAAGACAGTGGAGCTCAAGTATCTCACTTGGAAAGTGGTTATGTTGTTGGCCTTGGCTTTGGCTAGGCGTGTGTCAGAATTGGTGGCTTTATCATGTAAAAACCCCTATCTGATTTTCCATGTAGACAGGGCAGAATTGCGGACCCGTCCGCAATTTCTGCCAAAGGTGGTGTCATCTTTTCATCTGAACCAACCTATTGTGGTGCCTGCGGCTACTCGTGACTTGGAGAACTCCAAGTTACTGGACGTAGTCCGGGCTTTGAAGATTTATGTTTCTAGAACGGCTGGAGTCAGAAAGACTGACTCACTGTTTATCCTGTATGCACCCAACAAGCTGGGTGCACCTGCTTCAAAGCAAACTATTGCTCGCTGGATCTGTAACACGATTCAGCAGGCTCATTCTGCGGCAGGATCAGTAAAAGTCCATTCCACAAGGAAGGTGGGCTCTTCTTGGGCGGCTGCCCGAGGGGTCTCGGCATTACAACTTTGCCGAGCAGCTACTTGGTCGGGTTCAAACACTTTTGCTAAGTTCTATAAGTTTGATACCCTGGCTAAGGAGGACCTTGAGTTTGCCCATTCTGTGCTGCAGAGTCATCCGCACTCTCCCGCCCGTTTGGGAGCTTTGGTATAATCCCCATGGTCCTTACGGAGTCCCCAGCATCCACTAGGACGTTAGAGAAAATAAGAATTTACTCACCGGTAATTCTATTTCTCGTAGTCCGTAGTGGATGCTGGGCGCCCGTCCCAAGTGCGGACTTTCTGCAATACGTGTAGTTATATAGTTATTGCGTAATAAAGGGTTTTATTATGAGCCACCCGTTGAGTGAGGCTCAGTTTATGTTCATACTGTTAACTGGGTAAGTTTATCACAAGTTGTACGGTGTGATTGGTGTGGCTGGTATGAGTCTTACCCTGGGTTCCAAATCCTTTCCTAGTAATGTCAGCTCTTCCGGGCACAGTTTCCTTAACTGAGGTCTGGAGGAGGGGCATAGAGGGAGGAGCCAGTGCACACCAGATATAGTACCTAATCTTTATTTAGAGTGCCCAGTCTCCTGCGGAGCCCGTCTATTCCCCATGGTCCTTACGGAGTCCCCAGCATCCACTACGGACTTTATGGCATTATGTCATGGCTTTATGGCTTTATGTCATGGCAGTATGACACTAGGGCATTATGGGTGTCAACTGACCGTTTTCTGAGAGTGTATGGAAAAACACAGGCGTGGCCGGGCATTTTCTGGGCGGGTATCTGATGTCATTACCGTGTCACTCGTCGCAGCAATCATCGCACAGGATAAGTAACTACAGGGCTGGTTTGTTTTGCACAAAATGTATTTGCAGGCGCTCTGCTGCACAGGCGTTCGCACTCCTGCAAAATGAAAATACACTCCCCCGTGGGCGGCGACTATGCATTTGCATGGCTGCTAAAAACTGCTAGCGAGCGATCAACTCAGAATGACCCCCCATCTTCCCACCATCCCGCATAGCCTCACCTCCCACAATTTCATTATCTATTGACAACATCACCATCTCCTCTAGCCCCAAAGTGCGCTACCTTGGAGTTATATTTGACTCCTCCCTCTCTTTCAAACCACACATTCAGTACTTTTTACAGTCCTGCCATTGCCATCTCAAAAATACTTCCAGGATCAGACCCTTTCCCACCCTGGATGCTACTAATACCCTCTTCCAAACACTGGTCATCTCCAGATTGGACTACTGTAACCTTCTCCTATCTGGCCTCCCTTAATAACACCTCTCTCCAGTTCAATCTGTCCTGAATGCTGCAGATCAGTTCTGGTGTAAAAGGGGTGTAGCACCCCATTATTGGAGCTGCCACGAACTGTAATGTGACTTTCTCTACCGTCCTAGTGGATGCTGGGGACTCCGTAAGGACCATGGGGAATAGACGGGCTCCGCAGGAGACTGGGCACTCTAAAGAAAGATTAGGTACTATATCTGGTGTGCACTGGCTCCTCCCTCTATGCCCCTCCTCCAGACCTCAGTTAGAATCTGTGCCCGGCCAGAGCTGGATGCACCTAGTGGGCTCTCCTGAGCCTGCTAGAAAAAGAAAGAATTTGTTAGGTTTTTTATTTTCAGTGAGCTTCTGCTGGCAACAGACTCACTGCTACGAGAGACTGAGGGGAGAGAAGCAAACCTACCTGCTTGCAGCTAGGTTGCGCTTCTTAGGCTACTGGACACCATTAGCTCCAGAGGGATCGAACACAGGCAGCTGTCCTCGATCGTCCGTTCCCGGAGCCGCGCCGCCGTACCCCTCGCAGAGACAAAAGCACTGAAGTCCGGAGAAGACAGAAGACGTCGAAATCGGCGGCATGAAGACTCCTGTCTTCAATAAGGTAGCGCACAGCACCGCAGCTGTGCGCCATTGCTCCCACAGCACACCTCCAAACTCCGGTCACTGTAGGGTGCAGCGCGCTGGGGGGGGGGGGTGCGCCCTGGGCAGCAATTTGAGTACCTTTGGCATAAGTATGCATATATACAGTCACAGACTGTATATATGCAAAAACCCCCGCCATTTTTACACAGGAGAAGCGGGACAGAAGCCCGCCGCTGAGGGGGCGGGGCCTTCTTCCTCAGCACACCAGCGCCATTGTTTCTTCACAGCTCCGCTGGAAGCAGCTCCCAAGGCTCTCCCCTGCAGTATCCAGGTACAAGAGGTGCAAAAGAGAGGGGGGGGCCACATAAATTTAGGCGCAAAACAGTATAAATCAGCAGCTATTGGGTAAACACATATTATAGTGTAAATCCCTGGGTTATATAGCGCTGTGGTGTGTGCTGGCATACTCCTTCTCTATCTCCCTAAAAGCCTTAGTGGGGTCCTGTCCTCAGTCAGAGCATTCCCAGTGTGTGTGCGGTGTGTCGGTAAGTCAGTGTCGACATGTTTGATGAGGAAGGGTATGTGGAGGCGGAGCAAGTGAATATGGATGTGGTGTCGACGCCGTCGGCGCCGACACCGGATTGGATGGATATGTGGAAGGTGTTAAATGATAATGTAAACTCCTTACATAAAAGGTTGGACAAAGCTGAAGCCTTGGGACAGTCAGGGTCTCACCCAGTGCCTGATCCCACAGTTCAGAGGCCGTCGGGGTCTCATAAGCGTCCACTATCCCAGTTAGTCGACACAGATGTCGACACGGAGTCTGACTCCAGTGTCGACGATGATGAGGCTAAATTGCAGCCTAAAATGACTAAAGCCATCCGATACATGATTATAGCAATGAAAGACGTATTACACATTGCTGAGGAAATCCCTGTCCCTGACAAGAGGATTCATATGTTTGGGGAGAAAAAACAAGAAGTGACTTTCCCCCCTTCACATGAATTAAATGAATTATGTGAAAAAGCCTGGGAATCCCCTGAAAGGGAGGTAATAATTCCCAAAAGGTTGCTTATGGCGTATCCTTTCCCGCCAACGGACAGGTTACGCTGGGAATCCCCTCCCAGGGTAGACAAGGCGTTAACGCGCTTATCTAAGAAGGTGGCCCTGCCGTCTCAGGATACGGCCGCCCTAAAGGATCCTGCAGATAGAAAGCAGGAAGCAGTCCTGAAGGCTGTATACACACATGCTGGTACTCTCATGAGGCCAGCCATTGCTTCGGCTTGGATGTGCAGTGCAGTAGCAGCATGGACAGATACTCTGTCGGAGGAGTTAGATACCCTGGACAGGGATACGATCTTGCTGACCCTGGGACATATTTAAGACGCTGTCCTATATATACGCGATGCCCAGAGGGACATTTGCTCACTGAGTTCTAGGGTAAGCGCAATGTCCATTTCTGCCAGAAGGGTCTTATGGACTCGGCAATGGACAGGGGATGCTGATTCTAAAAGACATATGGAAGTTTTACCATATAAGGGTGAGGAATTGTTTGGGGACGGTCTCTCGGACCTGGTTTCCACAGCTACAGATGGGAAGTCAAAATTCTTGCCGTATGTTTCCTCACAGCCTAAGAAAGCACCGTATTATCAAATACAGTCCTTTCGTCCCCAAAAGAGCAAAAAGGTCAGAGGTGCATCTTTCCTTGCCAGAGGTAAGGGAAAAGGAAAAAAGCTGCATCATGCAGCCAGTTCCCAGGAGCAAAAGTCCTCCCCGGCCTCCTCTAAATCTACCGCATGACGCTGGGGCTCCACAGGCGGAGCCAGGAGCTGGGGGGGGGCGCGTCTCAAGAATTTCAGCCACCAGTGGGTAGGTTCACGGGTGGATCCTTGGGCGATACAAATTGTGTCTCAGGGGTACAAGCTGGAATTCGAAGAGACGCCTCCTCAACGTTTCCGGAAATCTGCCTTGCCGGCTTCCCCCATGGAGAGGGAAGTAGTGCTGGCGGCAATTCACAAACTATATCTCCAGCAGGTGGTGGTAAAGGTTCCCCTACTTCAGCATGGAAGGGGTTACTATTCCACTATGTTTGTGGTACCGAAACCGGACTGTTCGGTCAGGCCCATTTTGAATTTAAAGTCCCTGAACATTTACATAAAAAAATTCAAGTTCAAAATGGAATCGCTCAGAGCGGTCATTGCAAGCCTGGAAGAGGGGGATTTCATGGTGTCGCTGGACATCAAGGATGCTTACTTGCATGTCCCCATTTATTCTCCTCATCAGGAGTACCTCAGGTTTGTGGTACAGGACTGTCATTACCAATTCCAGACGTTGCCGTTTGGCCTGTCCACGGCACCGAGAATATTTACCAAGGTGATGGCGGAGATGATGGTACTCCTTCGGAAGCAAGGAGTTACACTTATCCCATACTTGGACGATCTCCTCATAAAGGCGAGGTCCAGGGAGCAGTTGCTGATCAACGTAGCACACTCTCAGGACGTGTTGCGACAGCACGGCTGGATCCTGAATATTCCAAAGTCGCAGCTGATTCCTACGACACGTCTGCCCTTCCTGGGCATGATTCTGGACACAGACCAGAAGAAGGTGTTTCTCCCGGAGGAGAAGGCTCAGGAGCTCGTGACTCTGGTCAGTGGCCTCCTAAAACCGAAACAGGTATCGGTGCATCACTGCACGCGAGTCCTGGGAAAGATGGTGGCGTCATACGAAGCCATTCCCTTCGGCAGGTTCCATGCGAGGATCTTTCAGTGGGATCTGCTGGACAAGTGGTCCGGATCGCATCTTCACTCAGGGAAGAAACTTCCAAGGACAGTGGTCAAGTCAGGAGACTTGTCTGCAGATCAATATCCTGGAACTAAGGGCAATATACAACGCCCTGAGTCAAGCGGAGCCTCTGCTTCGAGACCAACCAGTGCTGATCCAGTCAGACAACATCACTGCGGTCGTCCATGTAAACCGCCAGGGCGGCACAAGAAGCAGGGTGGCAATGGCGGAAGCCACCAGGATTCTTCGTTGGGCGGAGAATCACGTACAAGGACTGTCAGCAGTGTTCATTCCGGGAGTGGACAACTAGGAAGCAGACTTCCTCAGCAGACACGACCTACACCCGGGAGAGTGGGGACTTCATCAAGAAGTCTTCTCGCAGATTGTAAATCGATGGGAACTGCCACAGGTGGACATGATGGTATCCGTCTCAACAAAAAGCTAAAAAGGTATTGCGCCAGGTCAAGGGAACCTCAGGCAATAGCTGTGGACGCTCTGGTAACGCCGTGGGTGTTCCAGTCAGTCTATGTGTTTTCTCCTCTGCCTCTCATACCCAAGGTGTTGAGAATCGTAAGAAAAAGAGGAGTGAGAACAATACTCATTGTTCCGGATTGGCCAAGAAGAACTTGGTACCCGGTACTGCAAGAGATGCTCTCAGAGGACACGTGGCCTCTGCCTCTCAGACAGGACCTGTTGCAACAGGGGCCCTGTCTGCTCCAAAACTTACCGCGGCTGCGTTTGACGGCATGGCGGTTGAACGCCGGAACCTAGCAGAAAAGGGCATTCCGGAGGAAGTTATTCCTACGCTAATAAAGGCTAGGAAGGACGTGACAGCAAAGCATTATCACTGGATATGGCGAAAATATGTTGCTTGGTGTGAGGCCAGGAGGGCCCCTACAGAGGAATTCTAGCTTGGGCGATTCATACACTTCCTGCAGTCAGGTGTGACTATGGGTCTAAAATTAGGGTCCATAAAGGTCCAGATTTCGGCCCTATCCATTTTCTTTAAAAAAGAACTGGCTTCACTGCCTGGGGTTCAGACATTTGTTAAAGGAGTGCTGCATATTCAGCCCCCTTTTGTGCCACCAGTGGCACCATGGGCTCTTAACGTAGTTTTAGATTTCCTGAAATCCCACTGGTTTGAGCCACTTAAGACAGTGGAGCTCAAGTATCTCACTTGGAAAGTGGTTATGTTGTTGGCCTTGGCTTCGGCTAGGCGTGTGTCAGAATTGGTGGCTTTATCATGTAAAAACCCCTATCTGATTTTCCATGTAGACAGGGCAGAATTGCGGACCCGTCCGCAATTTCTGCCAAAGGTGGTGTCATCTTTTCATCTGAACCAACCTATTGTGGTGCCTGCGGCTACTCGTGACTTGGAGAACTCCAAGTTACTGGACGTAGTCCGGGCTTTGAAGATTTATGTTTCTAGAACGGCTGGAGTCAGAAAGACTGACTCACTGTTTATACTGTATGCACCCAACAAGCTGGGTGCACCTGCTTCAAAGCAAACTATTGCTCGCTGGATCTGTAACACGATTCAACAGGCTCATTCTGCGGCAGGATTGCCGCATCCAGGATCAGTAAAAGTCCATTCCACAAGGAAGGTGGGCTCTTCTTGGGCGGCTGCCCGAGGGGTCTCGGCATTACAACTTTGCCGAGCAGCTACTTGGTCGGGTTCAAACACTTTTGCTAAGTTCTATAAGTTTGATACCCTGGCTAAGGAGGACCTTGAGTTTGCCCATTCGGTGCTGCAGAGTCATCCGCACTCTCCCGCCCGTTTTGGAGCTTTGGTATAATCCCCATGGTCCTTACGGAGTCCCCAGCATCCACTAGGACGTTAGAGAAAATAAGAATTTACTCACCGGTAATTCTATTTCTCGTAGTCCGTAGTGGATGCTGGGCGCCCGTCCCAAGTGCGGACTTTCTGCAATACGTGTAGTTATATAGTTATTGCGTAATAAAGGGTTTTATTTAGAGATGAGCGGGTTCGGTTCCTCGGAATCCGAACCCGCCCGAACTTCATGTTTTTTTTCACGGGTCCGAGCGACTCGGATCTTCCCGCCTTGCTCGGTTAACCCGAGCGCGCCCGAACGTCATCATGACGCTGTCGGATTCTCGCGAGGCTCGGATTCTATCGCGAGACTCGGATTCTATATAAGGAGCCGCGCGTCGCCGCCATTTTCACTCGTGCATTGAGATTGATAGGGAGAGGACGTGTCTGGCGTCCTCTCCATTAGAATAGAGATAGATTAGATAGAGAGAGATTGTGCAGAGTCGCAGACAGAGTTAGTTTACCACAGTCAGTGACCAGTGCAGTTGCTAGTTAACTTTTATTTAATATAATATATCCGTTCACTTCTCTCTGCTATATCCGTTCTCTGCCTGAAAAAAAAAACGATACACAGCACAGTCAGTCACACAGTGTGACTCAGTCTGTGTGCACTCAGCTCAGCCCAGTGTGCTGCACAGTCATCAATGTATAAATTAAAAGCTTATAATTAATTGTGGGGGAGACTGGGGAGCACTGCAGGTTGTTAGCAGGAGCCAGGAGTACAATTATATTAATTAACAGTGCACACTTTTGCTGCAGGAGTGGTGACCAGTGCCTGACCACCAGTATAGTATTGTTGTATACTACTAATATCTCTTTAAATATCAACCAGTCTATATTAGCAGCAGACACAGTACAGTGCGGTAGTTCACGGCTGTGGCTACCTCTGTGTCGGCACACGGCAGGCAGTCCGTCCGACCAGAATTGTATTATTTATTATTATATACCTACCACCTAACCGTGGTTTTTTTTTCATTCTTTATACCGTCATAGTGTCATCCTAATTGTTACGAGTATACTACTATCTCTTTATCAACCAGTGTACAGTGCGGTAGTTCACGGCTGTGGCTACCTCTGTGTCGGCACACGGCAGGCAGTCCGTCCGACCAGAATTGTATTATTTATTATTATATACCTACCACCTAACCGTGGTTTTTTTTTCATTCTTTATACCGTCATAGTGTCATCCTAATTGTTACGAGTATACTACTATCTCTTTATCAACCAGTGTACAGTGCGGTAGTTCACGGCTGTGGCTACCTCTGTGTCGGCACACGGCAGGCAGTCCGTCCGACCAGAATTGTATTATTTATTATTATATACCTACCACCTAACCGTGGTTTTTTTTTCATTCTTTATACCGTCATAGTGTCATCCTAATTGTTACGAGTATACTACTATCTCTTTATCAACCAGTGTACAGTGCGGTAGTTCACGGCTGTGGCTACCTCTGTGTCGGCACACGGCAGGCAGTCCGTCCGACCAGAATTGTATTATTTATTATTATATACCTACCACCTAACCGTGGTTTTTTTTTCATTCTTTATACCGTCATAGTGTCATCCTAATTGTTACGAGTATACTACTATCTCTTTATCAACCAGTGTACAGTGCGGTAGTTCACGGCTGTGGCTACCTCTGTGTCGGCACACGGCAGGCAGTCCGTCCGACCAGAATTGTATTATTTATTATTATATACCTACCACCTAACCGTGGTTTTTTTTTTCATTCTTTATACCGTCATAGTGTCATCCTAATTGTTACGAGTATACTACTATCTCTTTATCAACCAGTGTACAGTGCGGTAGTTCACGGCTGTGGCTACCTCTGTGTCGGCACACGGCAGGCAGTCCGTCCGACCAGAATTGTATTATTTATTATTATATACCTACCACCTAACCGTGGTTTTTTTTTTCATTCTTTATACCGTCATAGTGTCATCCTAATTGTTACGAGTATACTACTATCTCTTTATCAACCAGTGTACAGTGCGGTAGTTCACGGCTGTGGCTACCTCTGTGTCGGCACACGGCAGGCAGTCCGTCCGACCAGAATTGTATTATTTATTATTATATACCTACCACCTAACCGTGGTTTTTTTTTTCATTCTTTATACCGTCATAGTGTCATCCTAATTGTTACGAGTATACTACTATCTCTTTATCAACCAGTGTACAGTGCGGTAGTTCACGGCTGTGGCTACCTCTGTGTCGGCACACGGCAGGCAGTCCGTCCGACCAGAATTGTATTATTTATTATTATATACCTACCACCTAACCGTGGTTTTTTTTTCATTCTTTATACCGTCATAGTGTCATCCTAATTGTTACGAGTATACTACTATCTCTTTATCAACCAGTGTACAGTGCGGTAGTTCACGGCTGTGGCTACCTCTGTGTCGGCACACGGCAGGCAGTCCGTCCGACCAGAATTGTATTATTTATTATTATATACCTACCACCTAACCGTGGTTTTTTTTTCATTCTTTATACCGTCATAGTGTCATCCTAATTGTTACGAGTATACTACTATCTCTTTATCAACCAGTGTACAGTGCGGTAGTTCACGGCTGTGGCTACCTCTGTGTCGGCACACGGCAGGCAGTCCGTCCGACCAGAATTGTATTATTTATTATTATATACCTACCACCTAACCGTGGTTTTTTTTTTCATTCTTTATACCGTCATAGTGTCATCCTAATTGTTACGAGTATACTACTATCTCTTTATCAACCAGTGTACAGTGCGGTAGTTCACGGCTGTGGCTACCTCTGTGTCGGCACACGGCAGGCAGTCCGTCCGACCAGAATTGTATTATTTATTATTATATACCTACCACCTAACCGTGGTTTTTTTTTCATTCTTTATACCGTCATAGTGTCATCCTAATTGTTACGAGTATACTACTATCTCTTTATCAACCAGTGTACAGTGCGGTAGTTCACGGCTGTGGCTACCTCTGTGTCGGCACACGGCAGGCAGTCCGTCCGACCAGAATTGTATTATTTATTATTATATACCTACCACCTAACCGTGGTTTTTTTTTCATTCTTTATACCGTCATAGTGTCATCCTAATTGTTACGAGTATACTACTATCTCTTTATCAACCAGTGTACAGTGCGGTAGTTCACGGCTGTGGCTACCTCTGTGTCGGCACACGGCAGGCAGTCCGTCCGACCAGAATTGTATTATTTATTATTATATACCTACCACCTAACCGTGGTTTTTTTTTCATTCTTTATACCGTCATAGTGTCATCCTAATTGTTACGAGTATACTACTATCTCTTTATCAACCAGTGTACAGTGCGGTAGTTCACGGCTGTGGCTACCTCTGTGTCGGCACACGGCAGGCAGTCCGTCCGACCAGAATTGTATTATTTATTATTATATACCTACCACCTAACCGTGGTTTTTTTTTCATTCTTTATACCGTCGTCATAGTGTCATACTAGTTGTTACGAGTATACTACTATCTCTTTATCAACCAGTGTACAGTGCGGTAGTTCACGGCTGTGGCTACCTCTGTGTCGGCAGTCGGCAGGCAGTCCGTCCATCCATAATTGTATTATTATTATAATATATACCACCTAACCGTGGTTTTTTTATACCACCTAACCGTGGCAGTCCGTCCATAATTGTATACTAGTATCCAATCCATCCATCTCCATTGTTTACCTGAGGTGCCTTTTAGTTCTGCCTATAAAATATGGAGAACAAAAAAGTTGAGGTTCCAAAATTAGGGAAAGATCAAGATCCACTTCCACCTCGTGCTGAAGCTGCTGCCACTAGTCATGGCCGAGACGATGAAATGCCAGCAACGTCGTCTGCCAAGGCCGATGCCCAATGTCATAGTACAGAGCATGTCAAATCCAAAACACCAAATATCAGAAAAAAAAGGACTCCAAAACCTAAAATAAAATTGTCGGAGGAGAAGCGTAAACTTGCCAATATGCCATTTACCACACGGAGTGGCAAGGAACGGCTGAGGCCCTGGCCTATGTTCATGGCTAGTGGTTCAGCTTCACATGAGGATGGAAGCACTCAGCCTCTCGCTAGAAAACTGAAAAGACTCAAGCTGGCAAAAGCACCGCAAAGAACTGTGCGTTCTTTGAAATCCCAAATCCACAAGGAGAGTCCAATTGTGTCGTTTGCGATGCCTGACCTTCCCAACACTGGACGTGAAGAGCATGCGCCTTCCACTATTTGCATGCCCCCTGCAAGTGCTGGAAGGAGCACCCGCAGTCCAGTTCCTGATAGTCAGATTGAAGATGTCAGTGTTGAAGTACACCAGGATGAGGAGGATATGGGTGTTGCTGGCGCTGGGGAGGAAATTGACCAGGAGGATTCTGATGGTGAGGTGGTTTGTTTAAGTCAGGCACCCGGGGAGACACCTGTTGTCCGTGGGAGGAATATGGCCGTTGACATGCCAGGTGAAAATACCAAAAAAATCAGCTCTTCGGTGTGGAGGTATTTCACCAGAAATGCGGACAACAGGTGTCAAGCCGTGTGTTCCCTTTGTCAAGCTGTAATAAGTAGGGGTAAGGACGTTAACCACCTCGGAACATCCTCCCTTATACGTCACCTGCAGCGCATTCATAATAAGTCAGTGACAAGTTCAAAAACTTTGGGTGACAGCGGAAGCAGTCCACTGACCAGTAAATCCCTTCCTCTTGTAACCAAGCTCACGCAAACCACCCCACCAACTCCCTCAGTGTCAATTTCCTCCTTCCCCAGGAATGCCAATAGTCCTGCAGGCCATGTCACTGGCAAGTCTGACGAGTCCTTTCCTGCCTGGGATTCCTCCGATGCATCCTTGCGTGTAACGCCTACTGCTGCTGGCGCTGCTGTTGTTGCCGCTGGGAGTCGATGGTCATCCCAGAGGGGAAGTCGTAAGCCCACTTGTACTACTTCCAGTAAGCAATTGACTGTTCAACAGTCCTTTGCGAGGAAGATGAAATATCACAGCAGTCATCCTACTGCAAAGCGGATAACTGAGTCCTTGACAACTATGTTGGTGTTAGACGTGCGTCCGGTATCCGCCGTTAGTTCACAGGGAACTAGACAATTTATTGAGGCAGTGTGCCCCCGTTACCAAATACCATCTAGGTTCCACTTCTCTAGGCAGGCGATACCGAGAATGTACACGGACGTCAGAAAAAGACTCACCAGTGTCCTAAAAAATGCAGTTGTACCCAATGTCCACTTAACCACGGACATGTGGACAAGTGGAGCAGGGCAGGGTCAGGACTATATGACTGTGACAGCCCACTGGGTAGATGTATGGACTCCCGCCGCAAGAACAGCAGCGGCGGCACCAGTAGCAGCATCTCGCAAACGCCAACTCTTTCCTAGGCAGGCTACGCTTTGTATCACCGCTTTCCAGAATACGCACACAGCTGAAAACCTCTTACGGCAACTGAGGAAGATCATCGCGGAATGGCTTACCCCAATTGGACTCTCCTGTGGATTTGTGGCATCGGACAACGCCAGCAATATTGTGTGTGCATTAAATATGGGCAAATTCCAGCACGTCCCATGTTTTGCACATACCTTGAATTTGGTGGTGCAGAATTTTTTAAAAAACGACAGGGGCGTGCAAGAGATGCTGTCGGTGGCCAGAAAAATTGCGGGACACTTTCGGCGTACAGGCACCACGTACAGAAGACTGGAGCACCACCAAAAACTACTGAACCTGCCCTGCCATCATCTGAAGCAAGAAGTGGTAACGAGGTGGAATTCAACCCTCTATATGCTTCAGAGGTTGGAGGAGCAGCAAAAGGCCATTCAAGCCTATACAATTGAGCACGATATAGGAGATGGAATGCACCTGTCTCAAGTGCAGTGGAGAATGATTTCAACGTTGTGCAAGGTTCTGATGCCCTTTGAACTTGCCACACGTGAAGTCAGTTCAGACACTGCCAGCCTGAGTCAGGTCATTCCCCTCATCAGGCTTTTGCAGAAGAAGCTGGAGGCATTGAAGAAGGAGCTAACACGGAGCGATTCCGCTAGGCATGTGGGACTTGTGGATGCAGCCCTTAATTCGCTTAACAAGGATTCACGGGTGGTCAATCTGTTGAAATCAGAGCACTACATTTTGGCCACCGTGCTCGATCCTAGATTTAAAGCCTACCTTGGATCTCTCTTTCCGGCAGACACAGGTCTGCTGGGGTTGAAAGACCTGCTGGTGACAAAATTGTCAAGTCAAGCGGAACGCGACCTGTCAACATCTCCTCCTTCACATTCTCCTGCAACTGGGGGTGCGAGGAAAAGGCTCAGAATTCCGAGCCCACCCGCTGGCGGTGATGCAGGGCAGTCTGGAGCGACTGCTGATGCTGACATCTGGTCCGGACTGAAGGACCTGACAACGATTACGGACATGTCGTCTACTGTCACTGCATATGATTCTCTCAACATTGATAGAATGGTGGAGGATTATATGAGTGACCGCATCCAAGTAGGCACGTCACACAGTCCGTACTTATACTGGCAGGAAAAAGAGGCAATTTGGAGGCCCTTGCACAAACTGGCTTTATTCTACCTAAGTTGCCCTCCCACAAGTGTGTACTCCGAAAGAGTGTTTAGTGCCGCCGCTCACCTTGTCAGCAATCGGCGTACGAGGTTACATCCAGAAAATGTGGAGAAGATGATGTTCATTAAAATGAATTATAATCAATTCCTCCGCGGAGACATTGACCAGCAGCAATTGCCTCCACAAAGTACACAGGGAGCTGAGATGGTGGATTCCAGTGGGGACGAATTGATAATCTGTGAGGAGGGGGATGTACACGGTGATATATCGGAGGGTGAAGATGAGGTGGACATCTTGCCTCTGTAGAGCCAGTTTGTGCAAGGAGAGATTAATTGCTTCTTTTTTGGGGGGGGTCCAAACCAACCCGTCATATCAGTCACAGTCGTGTGGCAGACCCTGTCACTGAAATGATGGGTTGGTTAAAGTGTGCATGTCCTGTTTTGTTTATACAACATAAGGGTGGGTGGGAGGGCCCAAGGATAATTCCATCTTGCACCTCTTTTTTCTTTTCTTTTTCTTTGCATCATGTGCTGATTGGGGAGGGTTTTTTGGAAGGGACATCCTGCGTGACACTGCAGTGCCACTCCTAGATGGGCCCGGTGTTTGTGTCGGCCACTAGGGTCGCTAATCTTACTCACACAGTCAGCTACCTCATTGCGCCTCTTTTTTTCTTTGCGTCATGTGCTGTTTGGGGAGGGTTTTTTGGAAGGGACATCCTGCGTGACACTGCAGTGCCACTCCTAGATGTGCCCGGTGTTTGTGTCGGCCACTAGGGTCGCTAATCTTACTCACACAGTCAGCTACCTCATTGCGCCTCTTTTTTTCTTTGCGTCATGTGCTGTTTGGGGAGGGTTTTTTGGAAGGGCCATCCTGCGTGACACTGCAGTGCCACTCCTAGATGGGCCCGGTGTTTGTGTCGGCCACTAGGGTCGCTTATCTTACTCACACAGCGACCTCGGTGCAAATTTTAGGACTAAAAATAATATTGTGAGGTGTGATGTGTTCAGAATAGGCTGAAAATGAGTGTAAATTATGTTTTTTGAGGTTAATAATACTTTGGGATCAAAATTACCCCCAAATTCTATGATTTAAGCTGTTTTTTAGGGTTTTTTTAAAAAAACACCCGAATCCAAAACACACCCGAATCCGACAAAAAAAATTCGGTGAGGTTTTGCCAAAACGCGGTCGAACCCAAAACACGGCCGCGGAACCGAACCCAAAACCAAAACACAAAACCCGAAAAATTTCCGGCGCTCATCTCTAGTTTTATTATGAGCCACCCGTTGAGTGAGGCTCAGTTTATGTTCATACTGTTAACTGGGTAAGTTTATCACAAGTTGTACGGTGTGATTGGTGTGGCTGGTATGAGTCTTACCCTGGGTTCCAAATAGAGATGAGCGCCGGAAATTTTTCGGGTTTTGTGTTTTGGTTTTGGGTTCGGTTCCGCGGCCGTGTTTTGGGTTCGACCGCGTTTTGGCAAAACCTCACCGAATTTTTTTTGTCGGATTCGGGTGTGTTTTGGATTCGGGTGTTTTTTTCAAAAAACCCTAAAAAACCGCTTAAATCATAGAATTTGGGGGTCATTTTGATCCCAAAGTATTATTAACCTCAAAAACCATAATTTCCACTCATTTTCAGTCTATTCTGAATACCTCACACCTCACAATATTATTTTTAGTCCTAAAATTTGCACCGAGGTCGCTGTGTGAGTAAGATAAGCGACCCTAGTGGCCGACACAAACACCGGGCCCATCTAGGAGTGGCACTGCAGTGTCACGCAGGATGTCCCTTCCAAAAAACCCTCCCCAAACAGCACATGACGCAAAGAAAAAAAGAGGCGCAATGAGGTAGCTGTGTGAGTAAGATAAGCGACCCTAGTGGCCGACACAAACACCGGGCCCATCTAGGAGTGGCACTGCAGTGTCACGCAGGATGTCCCTTCCAAAAAACCCTCCCCAAACAGCACATGACGCAAAGAAAAAAAGAGGCGCAATGAGGTAGCTGACTGTGTGAGTAAGATAAGCGACCCTAGTGGCCGACACAAACACCGGGCCCATCTAGGAGTGGCACTGCAGTGTCACGCAGGATGGCCCTTCCAAAAAACCCTCCCCAAACAGCACATGACGCAAAGAAAAAAAGAGGCGCAATGAGGTAGCTGACTGTGTGAGTAAGATAAGCGACCCTAGTGGCCGACACAAACACCGGGCCCATCTAGGAGTGGCACTGCAGTGTCACGCAGGATGGCCCTTCCAAAAAACCCTCCCCAAACAGCACATGACGCAAAGAAAAAAAGAGGCGCAATGAGGTAGCTGACTGTGCGAGTAAGATAAGCGACCCTAGTGGCCGACACAAACACCGGGCCCATCTAGGAGTGGCACTGCAGTGTCACGCAGGATGGCCCTTCCAAAAAACCCTCCCCAAACAGCACATGACGCAAAGAAAAATAAAAGAAAAAAGAGGTGCAAGATGGAATTGTCCTTGGGCCCTCCCACCCACCCTTATGTTGTATAAACAGGACATGCACACTTTAACCAACCCATCATTTCAGTGACAGGGTCTGCCACACGACTGTGACTGATATGACAGGTTGGTTTGGACCCCCCCCAAAAAAGAAGCAATTAATCTCTCCTTGCACAAACTGGCTCTACAGAGGCAAGATGTCCACCTCATCATCATCCTCCGATATATCACCGTGTACATCCCCCTCCTCACAGATTATCAATTCGTCCCCACTGGAATCCACCATCTCAGCTCCCTGTGTACTTTGTGGAGGCAATTGCTGCTGGTCAATGTCTCCACGGAGGAATTGATTATAATTCATTTTAATGAACATCATCTTCTCCACATTTTCTGGATGTAACCTCGTACGCCGATTGCTGACAAGGTGAGCGGCGGCACTAAACACTCTTTCGGAGTACACACTTGTGGGAGGGCAACTTAGGTAGAATAAAGCCAGTTTGTGCAAGGGCCTCCAAATTGCCTCTTTTTCCTGCCAGTATAAGTACGGACTGTGTGACGTGCCTACTTGGATGCGGTCACTCATATAATCCTCCACCATTCTTTCAATGTTGAGAGAATCATATGCAGTGACAGTAGACGACATGTCCGTAATCGTTGTCAGGTCCTTCAGTCCGGACCAGATGTCAGCATCAGCAGTCGCTCCAGACTGCCCTGCATCACCGCCAGCGGGTGGGCTCGGAATTCTGAGCCTTTTCCTCGCACCCCCAGTTGCGGGAGAATGTGAAGGAGGAGATGTTGACAGGTCGCGTTCCGCTTGACTTGACAATTTTGTCACCAGCAGGTCTTTGCACCCCAGCAGACTTGTGTCTGCCGGAAAGAGAGATCCAAGGTAGGTTTTAAATCTAGGATCGAGCACGGTGGCCAAAATGTAGTGCTCTGATTTCAACAGATTGACCACCCGTGAATCCTTGTTAAGCGAATTAAGGGCTGCATCCATAAGTCCCACATGCCTAGCGGAATCGCTCCCTTTTAGCTCCTTCTTCAATGCCTCCAGCTTCTTCTGCAAAAGCCTGATGAGGGGAATGACCTGACTCAGGCTGGCAGTGTCTGAACTGACTTCACGTGTGGCAAGTTCAAAGGGCATCAGAACCTTGCACAACGTTGAAATCATTCTCCACTGCACTTGAGACAGGTGCATTCCACCTCCTATATCGTGCTCAATTGTATAGGCTTGAATGGCCTTTTGCTGCTCCTCCAACCTCTGAAGCATATAGAGGGTTGAATTCCACCTCGTTACCACTTCTTGCTTCAGATGATGGCAGGGCAGGTTCAGTAGTTTTTGGTGGTGCTCCAGTCTTCTGTACGTGGTGCCTGTACGCCAAAAGTGTCCCGCAATTCTTCTGGCCACCGACAGCATCTCTTGCACGCCCCTGTCGTTTTTTTAAAAATTCTGCACCACCAAATTCAAGGTATGTGCAAAACATGGGACGTGCTGGAATTTCCCATATTTAATGCACACACAATATTGCTGGCGTTGTCCGATGCCACAAATCCACAGGAGAGTCCAATTGGGGTAAGCCATTCTGCGATGATCTTCCTCAGTTGCCGTAAGAGGTTTTTAGCTGTGTGCGTATTCTGGAAAGCGGTGATACAAAGCGTAGCCTGCCTAGGAAAGAGTTGGCGTTTGTGAGATGCTGCTACTGGTGCCGCCGCTGCTGTTCTTGCGGCGGGAGTCCATACATCTACCCAGTGGGCTGTCACAGTCATATAGTCCTGACCCTGCCCTGCTCCACTTGTCCACATGTCCGTGGTTAAGTGGACATTGGGTACAACTGCATTTTTTAGGACACTGGTGAGTCTTTTTCTGACGTCCGTGTACATTCTCGGTATCGCCTGCCTACAGAAGTGGAACCTAGATGGTATTTGGTAACGGGGGCACACTGCCTCAATAAATTGTCTAGTTCCCTGTGAACTAACGGCGGATACCGGACGCACGTCTAACACCAACATAGTTGTCAAGGCCTCAGTTATCCGCTTTGCAGCAGGATGACTGCTGTGATATTTCATCTTCCTCGCAAAGGACTGTTGGACAGTCAATTGCTTACTGGAAGTAGTACAAGTGGGCTTACGACTTCCCCTCTGGGATGACCATCGACTCCCAGCAGCAACAACAGCAGCGCCAGCAGCAGTAGGCGTTACACGCAAGGATGCATCGGAGGAATCCCAGGCAGGAGAGGACTCGTCAGAATTGCCAGTGACATGGCCTGCAGGACTATTGGCATTCCTGGGGAAGGAGGAAATTGACACTGAGGGAGTTGGTGGGGTGGTTTGCGTGAGCTTGGTTACAAGAGGAAGGGATTTACTGGTCAGTGGACTGCTTCCGCTGTCGCCCAAAGTTTTTGAACTTGTCACTGACTTATTATGAATGCGCTGCAGGTGACGTATAAGGGAGGATGTTCCGAGGTGGTTAACGTCCTTACCCCTACTTATTACAGCTTGACAAAGGGAACACACGGCTTGACAAATGTTGTCCGCATTTCTGGTGAAATACTTCCACACCGAAGAGCTGATTTTTTTGGTATTTTCACCAGGCATGTCAACGGCCATATTCCTCCCACGGACAACAGGTGTCTCCCCGGGTGCCTGACTTAAACAAACCACCTCACCATCAGAATCCTCCTGGTCAATTTCCTCCCCAGCGCCAGCAACACCCATATCCTCCTCATCCTGGTGTACTTCAACACTGACATCTTCAATCTGACTATCAGGAACTGGACTGCGGGTGCTCCTTCCAGCACTTGCAGGGGGCGTGCAAATGGTGGAAGGCGCATGCTCTTCACGTCCAGTGTTGGGAAGGTCAGGCATCGCAACCGACACAATTGGACTCTCCTTGTGGATTTGGGATTTCGAAGAACGCACAGTTCTTTGCGGTGCTTTTGCCAGCTTGAGTCTTTTCAGTTTTCTAGCGAGAGGCTGAGTGCTTCCATCCTCATGTGAAGCTGAACCACTAGCCATGAACATAGGCCAGGGCCTCAGCCGTTCCTTGCCACTCCGTGTGGTAAATGGCATATTGGCAAGTTTACGCTTCTCCTCCGACAATTTTATTTTAGGTTTTGGAGTCCTTTTTTTACTGATATTTGGTGTTTTGGATTTGACATGCTCTGTACTATGACATTGGGCATCGGCCTTGGCAGACGACGTTGCTGGCATTTCATCGTCTCGGCCATGACTAGTGGCAGCAGCTTCAGCACGAGGTGGAAGTGGATCTTGATCTTTCCCTAATTTTGGAACCTCAACATTTTTGTTCTCCATATTTTAATAGGCACAACTAAAAGGCACCTCAGGTAAACAATGGAGATGGATGGATACTAGTATACAATTATGGATGGACTGCCAAGTGCCGACACAGAGGTAGCTACAGCCGTGGACTATTGTACTGTACTGTGTCTGCTGCTAATATAGACTGGATGATAATGAGATGTAGTATGTATGTATAAAGAAGAAAGAAAAAAAAACCACGGGTAGGTGGTATACAATTATGGATGGACTGCCGAGTGCCGACACAGAGGTAGCTACAGCCGTGGACTACCGTACTGTACTGTGTCTGCTGCTAATATAGACTGGATGATAATGAGATGTAGTATGTATAAAGAAGAAAGAAAAAAAAACCACGGGTAGGTGGTATACAATTATGGATGGACTGCCGAGTGCCGACACAGAGGTAGCTACAGCCGTGGACTACCGTACTGTACTGTGTCTGCTGCTAATATAGACTGGATGATAATGAGATGTAGTATGTATAAAGAAGAAAGAAAAAAAAAACCACGGGTAGGTGGTATACAATTATGGACGGACTGCCGAGTGCCGACACAGAGGTAGCTACAGCCGTGGACTACCGTACTGTACTGTGTCTGCTGCTAATATAGACTGGATGATAATGAGATGTAGTATGTATAAAGAAGAAAGAAAAAAAAACCACGGGTAGGTGGTATACAATTATGGATGGACTGCCGAGTGCCGACACAGAGGTAGCTACAGCCGTGAACTACCGTACTGTGTCTGCTGCGACTGGATGATAAATAATGATATAAAAAATATATATATATATCACTACTGCAGCCGGACAGGTATATATTATATAATGACGGACCTGCTGGACACTGTCTGTCAGCAGAATGAGTTTTTTATTTTATAGAATAAAAAAACACCACACAAGTCACACGACGTGTGTTTAACTTTTACAGGCAGACATTCACAATACAATATAGTATACTATATACTGGTGGTCAGGTCACTGGTCAGTCACACTGGCAGTGGCACTCCTGCAGAAAAAAAGTGTGCACTGTTTAATTTTAATATGTACTCCTGGCTCCTTCTATAACCTAACTGCTCCCCAGTCTCCCCCACAATTAAGCTGTGTGAGCACAGTCAGATATTATACATAGATGATGCAGCAGCACACTGGGCTGAGCACAGATATGGTAATGGTATGTGACTGAGTCACTGTGTATCGTTTTTTCAGGCAGAGAACGGATTATATTAAATAATATAAAACTGCACTGGTGGTCACTGGTCAGTCACTAGTATAACTAACTAATACTATCAGCAAAATTCTGCACTCTCTGTCTGAGTACTCCTCCTAAGCTCCAGTAAATGAAGTGTCACTGTCTCACTCTGTCACTAGTATAACTAACTAATACTATCAGCAAAATTCTGCACTCTCTGTCTGAGTACTCCTCCTAAGCTCCAGTAAATGAAGTGTCACTGTCTCACTCTCACTCTCCTATCTATTTCTTCTCTAAAAACGGAGAGGACGCCAGCCACGTCCTCTCCCTATGAATCTCAATGCACGTGTAAAATGGCGGCGACGCGCGGCTCCTTATATAGAATCCGAGTCTCGCGATAGAATCCGAGCCTCGCGAGAATCCGACAGCGTCATGATGACGTTCGGGCGCGCTCGGGTTAACCGAGCAAGGCGGGAAGATCCGAGTCGCTCGGATCCGTGTAAAAAAAGCTGAAGTTCGGGCGGGTTCGGATTCCGAGGAACCGAACCCGCTCATCTCTAGTTCCAAATCCTTTCCTAGTAATGTCAGCTCTTCCGGGCACAGTTTCCTTAACTGAGGTCTGGAGGAGGGGCATAGAGGGAGGAGCCAGTGCACACCAGATATAGTACCTAATCTTTATTTAGAGTGCCCAGTCTCCTGCGGAGCCCGTCTATTCCCCATGGTCCTTACGGAGTCCCCAGCATCCACTACGGACTTTATGGCATTATGTCATGGCTTTATGGCTTTATGTCATGGCAGTATGACACTAGGGCATTATGGGTGTCAACTGACCGTTTTCTGAGAGTGTTTGGAAAAACACAGGCGTGGCCGGGCATTTTCTGGGCGGGTATCTGATGTCATTACCGTGTCACTCGTCGCAGCAATCATCGCACAGGATAAGTAACTACAGGGCTGGTTTGTTTTGCACAAAATGTATTTGCAGGCGCTCTGCTGCACAGACGTTCGCACTCCTGCAAAATGAAAATACACTCCCCCGTGGGCGGCGACTATGCATTTGCATGGCTGCTAAAAACTGCTAGCGAGCGATCAACTCAGAATGACCCCCCTCCTCCAGACCTCAGTTAGAATCTGTGCCCAGGCCAGAGCTGGATGCACCTAGTGGGCTCTCCAGAGCCTGCTAGAAAAAGAAAGAATTTGTTAGGTCTTTTATTTTCAGTGAGCTTCTGCTGGCAACAGACTCACTGCTACGAGGGACTGAGGGGAGAGAAGCAAACCTACCTGCTTGCAGCTAGGTTGCGCTTCTTAGGCTACTGGACACCATTAGCTCCAGAGGGATCGAACACAGGCAGATGTCCTCGATCGTCCGTTCCCGGAGCCGCACCGCCGTCCCCCTTGCAGAGCCAGAAGCACTGAAGTCCGGAGAAGACAGAAGACGTCGAAATCGGCGGCATGAAGACTCCTGTCTTCAATAAAGTAGCGCACAGCACCGCAGCTGTGCGCCATTGCTCCCACAGCACACCTCCAAACTCCGGTCACTGTAGGGTGCAGCGCGCTGGGGGGGGGGGGTGCGCCCTGGGCAGCAATTTGAGTACCTTTGGCATAAGTATGCATATATACAGTCACAGACTGTATATATGCAAAAAACCCCGCCATTTTTACACAGGAGAAGCGGGACAGAAGCCCGCCGCTGAGGGGGCGGGGCCTTCTTCCTCAGCACACCAGCGCCATTGTTTCTTCACAGCTCCGCTGGAAGCAGCTCCCAAGGCTCTCCCCTGCAGTATCCAGGTACAAGAGGTGCAAAAGAGAGGGGGGGGCACATAAATTTAGGCGCAAAACAGTATAAATCAGCAGCTATTGGGTAAACACATATTATAGTGTAAATCCCTGGGTTATATAGCGCTGTGGTGTGTGCTGGCATACTCCTCTGTCTCCCCAAAAGCCTTAGTGGGGTCCTGTCCTCAATCAGAGCATTCCCAGTGTGTGTGCGGTGTGTCGGTAAGTCAGTGTCGACATGTTTGATGAGGAAGGGTATGTGGAGGCGGAGCAAGTGAATATGGATGTGGTGTCGACGCCGTCGGCGCCGACACCGGATTGGATGGATATGTGGAAGGTGTTAAATGATAATGTAAACTCCTTACATAAAAGGTTGGACAAAGCTGAAGCCTTGGGACAGTCAGGGTCTCACCCAGTGCCTGATCCCACAGTTCAGAGGCCGTCGGGGTCTCATAAGCGTCCACTATCCCAGTTAGTCGACACAGATGTCGACATGGAGTCTGACTCCAGTGTCGACGATGATGAGGCTAAATTGCAGCCTAAAATGACTAAAGCCATCCGATACATGATTATAGCAATGAAAGACGTATTACACATTGCTGAGGAAATCCCTGTCCCTGACAAGAGGATTCATATGTTTGGGGAGAAAAAACGTGACTTTCCCCCCTTCACATGAATTAAATGAATTATGTGAAAAAGCCTGGGAATCCCCTGAAAGGGAGGTAATAATTCCCAAAAGGTTGCTTATGGCGTATCCTTTCCCGCCAACGGACAGGTTACGCTGGGAATCCCCTCCCAGGGTAGACAAGGCGTTAACGCGCTTATCTAAGAAGGTGGCCCTGCCGTCTCAGGATACGGCCGCCCTAAAGGATCCTGCAGATAGAAAGCAGGAAGCAGTCCTGAAGGCTGTATACACACATGCTGGTACTCTCCTGAGGCCAGCCATTGCTTCGGCTTGGATGTGCAGTGCAGTAGCAGCATGGACAGATACTCTGTCGGAGGAGTTAGATACCCTGGACAGGGATACGATCTTGCTGACCCTGGGACATATTAAAGACGCTGTCCTATATATCCTATATATACGCGATGCCCAGAGGGACATTTGCTCACTGAGTTCTAGGGTAAGCGCAATGTCCATTTCTGCCAGAAGGGTCTTATGGACTCGGCAATGGACAGGGGATGCTGATTCTAAAAGACATATGGAAGTTTTACCATATAAGGGTGAGGAATTGTTTGGGGACGGTCTCTCGGACCTGGTTTCCACAGCTACAGATGGGAAGTCAAAATTCTTGCCGTATGTTTCCTCACAGCCTAAGAAAGCACCGTATTATCAAATACAGTCCTTTCGTCCCCAAAAGAGCAAAAAGGTCAGAGGTGCATCTTTCCTTGCCAGAGGTAAGGGAAAAGGAAAAAAGCTGCATCATGCAGCCAGTTCCCAGGAGCAAAAGTCCTCCCCGGCCTCCTCTAAATCTACCGCATGACGCTGGGGCTCCACAGGCGGAGCCAGGAGCGGTGGGGGCGCGTCTCAAGAATTTCAGCCATCAGTGGGTAGGTTCACGGGTGGATCCTTGGGCGATACAAATTGTGTCTCAGGGGTACAAGCTGGAATTCGAAGAGACGCCTCCTCAACGTTTCCGGAAATCTGCCTTGCCGGCTTCCCCCATGGAGAGGGAAGTAGTGCTGGCGGCAATTCACAAACTATATCTCCAGCAGGTGGTGGTAAAGGTTCCCCTACTTCAGCATGGAAGGGGTTACTATTCCACTATGTTTGTGGTACCGAAACCGGACTGTTCGGTCAGGCCCATTTTGAATTTAAAGTCCCAGAACATTTACATAAAAAAATTCAAGTTCAAAATGGAATCGCTCAGAGCGGTCATTGCAAGCCTGGAAGAGGGGGATTTCATGGTGTCGCTGGACATCAAGGATGCTTACTTGCATGTCCCCATTTATTCTCCTCATCAGGAGTACCTCAGGTTTGTGGTACAGGACTGTCATTACCAATTCCAGACGTTGCCGTTTGGCCTGTCCACGGCACCGAGAATATTTACCAAGGTGATGGCGGAGATGATGGTACTCCTTCGGAAGCAAGGAGTTACACTTATCCCATACTTGGACGATCTCCTCATAAAGGCGAGGTCCAGGGAGCAGTTGCTGATCAACGTAGCACACTCTCAGGACGTGTTGCGACAGCACGGCTGGATCCTGAATATTCCAAAGTCGCAGCTGATTCCTACGACACGTCTGCCCTTCCTGGGCATGATTCTGGACACAGACCAGAAGAAGGTGTTTCTCCCGGAGGAGAAGGCTCAGGAGCTCGTGACTCTGGTCAGTGGCCTCCTAAAACCGAAACAGGTATCGGTGCATCACTGCACGCGAGTCCTGGGAAAGATGGTGGCGTCATACGAAGCCATTCCCTTCGGCAGGTTCCATGCGAGGATCTTTCAGTGGGATCTGCTGGACAAGTGGTCCGGATCGCATCTTCAGATGCATCGGCTGATCACCCTGTCCCCCAGGGCCAGGGTGTCTCTTCTGTGGTGGCTGCAGAGTGCTCATCTACTCGAGGGTCGCAGGTTCGGCATACAGGACTGGGTCCTGGTGACCACGGATGCAAGCCTCCGAGGGTGGGGGGCAGTCACTCAGGGAAGAAACTTCCAAGGACAGTGGTCAAGTCAGGAGACTTGTCTGCAGATCAATATCCTGGAACTAAGGGCAATATACAACGCCCTGAGTCAAGCGGAGCCTCTGCTTCGAGACCAACCAGTGCTGATCCAGTCAGACAACATCACTGCGGTCGCCCATGTAAACCGCCAGGGCGGCACAAGAAGCAGGGTGGCAATGGCGGAAGCCACCAGGATTCTTCGTTGGGCGGAGAATCACGTACAAGGACTGTCAGCAGTGTTCATTCCGGGAGTGGACAACTGGGAAGCAGACTTCCTCAGCAGACACGACCTACACCCGGGAGAGTGGGGACTTCATCAAGAAGTCTTCTCGCAGATTGTAAATCGATGGGAACTGCCACAGGTGGACATGATGGTATCCGTCTCAACAAAAAGCTAAAAAGGTATTGCGCCAGGTCAAGGGAACCTCAGGCAATAGCTGTGGACGCTCTGGTAACGCCGTGGGTGTTCCAGTCAGTCTATGTGTTTCCTCCTCTGCCTCTCATACCCAAGGTGTTGAGAATCGTAAGAAAAAGAGGAGTGAGAACAATACTCATTGTTCCGGATTGGCCAAGAAGAACTTGGTACCCGGTACTGCAAGAGATGCTCTCAGAGGACCCGTGGCCTCTGCCTCTCAGACAGGACCTGTTGCAACAGGGGCCCTGTCTGTTCCAAAACTTACCACGGCTGCGTTTGACGGCATGGCAGTTGAACGCCGGATCCTAGCAGAAAAGGGCATTCCGGAGGAAGTTATTCCTACGCTAATAAAGGCTAGGAAGGACGTGACAGCAAAGCATTATCACTGGATATGGCGAAAATATGTTGCTTGGTGTGAGGCCAGGAGGGCCCCTACAGAGGAATTCCAGCTTGGGCGATTCATACACTTCCTGCAGTCAGGTGTGACTATGGGTCTAAAATTAGGGTCCATAAAGGTCCAGATTTCGGCCCTATCCATTTTCTTTAAAAAAGAACTGGCTTCACTGCCTGAGGTTCAGACATTTGTTAAAGGAGTGCTGCATATTCAGCCCCCTTTTGTGCCACCAGTGGCACCATGGGCTCTTAACGTAGTTTTAGATTTCCTGAAATCCCACTGGTTTGAGCCACTTAAGACAGTGGAGCTCAAGTATCTCACTTGGAAAGTGGTTATGTTGTTGGCCTTGGCTTTGGCTAGGCGTGTGTCAGAATTGGTGGCTTTATCATGTAAAAGCCCCTATCTGATTTTCCATGTAGACAGGGCAGAATTGCGGACCCGTCCGCAATTTCTGCCAAAGGTGGTGTCATCTTTTCATCTGAACCAACCTATTGTGGTGCCTGCGGCTACTCGTGACTTGGAGAACTCCAAGTTACTGGACGTAGTCCGGGCTTTGAAGATTTATGTTTCTAGAACGGCTGGAGTCAGAAAGACTGACTCACTGTTTATACTGTATGTACCCAACAAGCTGGGTGCACCTGCTTCAAAGCAAACTATTGCTCGCTGGATCTGTAACACGATTCAGCAGGCTCATTCTGCGGCAGGATTGCCGCATCCAGGATCAGTAAAAGTCCATTCCACAAGGAAGGTGGGCTCTTCTTGGGCGGCTGCCCGAGGGGTCTCAGCATTACAACTTTGCCGAGCAGCTACTTGGTCGGGTTCAAACACTTTTTCTAAGTTCTATAAGTTTGATACCCTGGCTAAGGAGGACCTTGAGTTTGCCCATTCGGTGCTGCAGAGTCATCCGCACTCTCCCGCCCGTTTGGGAGCTTTGGTATAATCCCCATGGTCCTTACGGAGTCCCCAGCATCCACTAGGACGTTAGAGAAAATAAGAATTTACTCACCGGTAATTCTATTTCTCGTAGTCCGTAGTGGATGCTGGGCGCCCGTCCCAAGTGCGGACTTTCTGCAATACGTGTAGTTATATAGTTATTGCGTAATAAAGGGTTTTGTTATGAGCCACCCGTTGAGTGAGGCTCAGTTTATGTTCATACTGTTAACTGGGTAAGTTTATCACAAGTTGTACGGTGTGATTGGTGTGGCTGGTATGAGTCTTACCCTGGGTTCCAAATCCTTTCCTAGTAATGTCAGCTCTTCCGGGCACAGTTTCCTTAACTGAGGTCTGGAGGAGGGGCATAGAGGGAGGAGCCAGTGCACACCAGATATAGTACCTAATCTTTATTTAGAGTGCCCAGTCTCCTGCGGAGCCCGTCTATTCCCCATGGTCCTTACGGAGTCCCCAGCATCCACTACGGACTATGAGAAATAGAATTACCGGTGAGTAAATTCTTATTTTTGTGCCCCTTCCTTGCTAAATGCATCCCTGCCTGGACACTATTAAACTTGCAGCAGGGATAGGGTTAACTATGACCTGAGTGCTGCATCTGGCACAAGGACACTGACCAGTCAGCAAGAGGTGTATGAATCCCAGGGAGAGAGAGATGTCTTGCGCTGTGGCAGTTACAGCCATCTTCAGGGACAGTTGGAAGTTGGGCAGCGGCCATTTTAGAAGGACACAGAGCAGCAATTTGGAGCAGAGGGAGCTGCAGAGTAACTTACCCAATTTGGTGGTCACGGTGACCGGAGGGAAGGAAGTGTGACAGCGGCAGTCAGAAGACCTGGTAAAGGTGCAGGTACCACAGAGAGAGACTCATGCACTACCACTCCATATTTGCCAACCCGCACAGAATGGCTGTGAATCTCCCGAAAATCGGGTGGCCCTCCCAGCCCCCCGGAAAGGTGGGCAGGTCTCCCGCTTTCTCTGCCAGCCCCTCCGCAACCCCCCTCAGCTGCCCACAGCAGAGAACAAATGGGGGGTCCTGGGGATCCGATGACGCGATTCGCACTGAATCGTATCATTGCATACCCTCCAACTGTACCTTTTTGGCAGGTACAGTACCTTTTTTTTATGATCTGTACCGATTTCTGAGTCTCCAAACTTCCATTGAAAGTATAGGAAAGAGGACGTGACCACGTCCCCTGTACACATGGCCTCGCCCCTTTCCTGATTTGTATCGATTTTTAGGTGTCTATTTTCTCTGCACTGTATAGCTGCACTTTTCACTGGAGAAAGAGGGACACATGCGCGGCGAAGCCGTGCGCACCCCCAAAAAAGGGGCATGGCCTATGAAAAGAGGGTGTGGCTTCGTGGGAGGACCCACGATCGCGAGCCATGCCCCGTTTTCATCACTGACGGGGCATGCCCCCTCCTCCTCCTGTCTTCAGTGAATAGACGCTGTGCGCATGCGCGCAGTGTCTATTCACCGCTGCTCTGCTAAGCAGGGCAGCGAGAGACAGAGCCTCCCAACTGCCCCCCCCCCCCGCGCGCGGGACACTGCGGCCCGCGGGTGGGACAGCGGGACAGTGCCCAAAAAACGGGACTGTCACGCGAAAATCGGGACAGTTGGGAGGCATGGTATAGTGTGGGGCGGAGCCACAAAAACAGGATCATGATGCAACGCCAGCCACACGCCCGGCCATGCCCCCAGACAGCCCATTTTGCCACCATCCACGCCCCCGTGCGCCTACAATGCTGCCTTCTACTGGAGGGGGGCAGCAAAGTAGGCAAGTATGTACCACTCACAGAAACTTATTACAAGCAGTGAGAGCCCAAGTTATCATTCCTCATTTAGAAAGATAGAACTATAGACTCCCCAGAGTATTTACTAAACGACTTTACACAAGCATACCAAGCCCAGCACAGCTAGGTGACTACAGCTGCAGTAGCAGTCCACTGTAAGCACTGCTAACCCACAGCAGCACAGAAAAGCAGCAGGAATTCTGTTAGCAATTGGGCAAAACCATGTGCACTGTAGGGGAGGCAGATATCATATAACATGTGAGAGAGAGTTAGATTTGGGTGGGGTGTGTTCAATCTGCAATCTAATTTGCAGTGTAAAAATAAAGCAGCCAGTATTTACCCTGCACAGAAATAAAATAACCCACCCAAATCTAACTCTTTCTGCACATGTTATATCTGCCTCCCCTGCAGTGCACATGGATTTGCCCAACTGCTAAAAAAATTCCTTCTGCGATCAACTTGGAATTACCCCCTAATATAGCTTCCATAATACTTACCCGAGTGTCACATTAGTATTACAAAGCCTTCACCGGTGTCTCTCCTATTTACATCTCTGACCTCATCTCCCTTCACACTCCTGCCCGCCCACTACTCTCCACAAATGACTGCCGCCTCTCCTGCCTACTTCCTCACACTCCTGCCTCCAAGATTTTGCACATGCCGAGTGAAGCATTGTCCACGGTCTCCTACTGTGGAAAGTGCTCACCCCCCCGCGCAGTGTTTATGCACCTTTTTTTTCTTCAACTAATTTACTGTATATGTAAAATAATAAAAAACCCTATCAATAGATTTGATGTCTTTTCACTATTGTATATTTGTCATATGGTCTCTCCGAAAGATATGATTATTTGTCTATATTGTTCTTTGTCACTACCCTTTATTCTCTCCCTTTCTTATGTCACGCATGTTACCATTGTTGTTACTGGTAAACTCCCCCTATTGGTATACGGGTTGCCATGGAAACCATAAACTCTCCATAGAGCTCATTCTTCTCTCTATATAAACTCTTCTCTGTTTCTTCCGGTCATGTGACCGAAAAAAGGAGGCTGGACATGTCATGCCGTCCGTCAGCCGTCATCTGCTAGCGCAGGAACGGTCGGGACACACCAGATACGGAGCTGTTGATCCGATCACGTGACACTTTGCGTCACGATACCGGACATAACTCCGCTTGGAATTGTTACCTAGCAACCTATCTGCTTTGGTCATCTGACATATCACATGACACGGATAATATATTTTCATTGGATGTGACGCCGATCACGTGATATTACTAGTCACGTGATTTGGGTCTTTTGCACTTATGTACACTTTTTTAAAATACATATATCTCCTCAGTGCAAACTCGTTTTGATAGCATATCATGATATTTAGTATGTGGGACCAATGGGTTTTTTAGCGCATATATTATTAGTATATTTTTCCTAAAGGCTTTTATATTGTAACTATATGTGAATCACAAGTGTAATCAATTATTGACACTCACATCAGTATAAAAGGGCCTCATGACAGCCACTATTTTACTTGCTCCTGAGGAAGCTGGATCATCTAAACCAGCGAAACGCGTTGAGTCGTTTCTTTGTCCTGACATTTCAACAGCACCACAGGCTTTCCTGACACTCTGTGATACCACAATCGGGACCTTTTTCCAGCATTATCCACCATTCTGGACGTATTCCTCCATGCTAAAGAGGACAACCGACCCAGTTACATCACAGATGGACACTATCTGCTTCTAGGATCACTGCAGCATCCACCATTCTGGACGTATTCCTCTATGCTAAAGAGGACAACTGACCCAGGTACCTCATAGGTGGACACAATCTGCTTCTAGGATCACTGGTAAATACCTCACATCTGCAATTTTTCGGTTTATGCACAAATAACCGATTAGTGATGGACATCTCCAGTGATTTTGGTCCCTCTGAGTGTCAATAACTCGCCAAATGTGGACTCTTTAATAATTCAGGCACCTTGTGGCATTTACCATTGAAGTTTTTAATTATTATTTTTTTATACTTTTTATTATTTTTAATTTTACATTTACACATGTGAAATAAATGTGATATTTTATCTACTAAGCCTTTTGGATATTAGATTGTTTTTTATTATCATTTTTTCATGATCAGCCAGCGCTGGCATTTTTCCTTTGCTTGTTGTCCATTTATCTAGGGGACTTACCATCCCCATATCAGCTGCTATTGGTAGCGCACCTTCTTGTTTCTTTTTTCCTATATAAGTGATTTCCTATTGATGGTTTAAAATCATAGTCCATGGCCTACTCTCACAGTCCAAATATCCAACTGGCTGCTGGTTGTTCTATCCCTGCCCACCTCAGAGCGTTGTGCGTTCCACACCAGCAGATGACAGTGTGATGTTCAGACCCTTTTAACTTATAAAAAAAAGAAAAGAAATAGCAGTATAAAATGTGAAAAAAGTAAAAATGACATGCTGCTCGGGCCATTCAGTGACGTATGAGGTATTTCTGTGCAATGTTCCCGTTTTATCTGACAGGCCAATATTTTTTACGTAAATTGTTTTTATTGCGAAAATAGACAAACAAGTTATATAACAAGATTCGGACAGTAGGAGACAGAATCCTCACAGGGCAGATATAGCAATATATCACAACTTAAGGCCCGTACACACTAGTCGATGTATCGGCCGTTCTCTTGAACGTCCGATACATTGCGGGACCGTCGGCCAGTGTATACGGGCGATACGTCTGTGAACTCCGTCGTTCACAGACATATCGCGTCGGCTGCGCAGCACAGCCGACGGCCAATATATCTAACGATATATTGGTGCGTCGCTGTGTGTGTACGGGGCGGTCGTCCGACCGCCCGTACACATGCTGCGGCGGCCGGCGCTGATTGACGATCATGACGTCAGTCCCCCGACGGATCGGGCAGTGTGTATGCACAGCACACTGCCCGATCCGTACATAGATATATCTGCAGATCAATTGATCTGCAGATATATCTATTAGTGTGTACCCACCTTTAGTCTCCTAAAATATAGAGAAGCATCGTCTATTTTCAATATGAGCAAATATATAGGGATAACATTAGAATATGACAGTAGGAGAGGAAAGACTAAGAAGAAAGAAAAAGGAAAGAAAAGAATAGAGGGGGAAGAGAAAGGGTAGAGATGCAAAAACTAGGAGTAGATAAGCGTATTCCAGGTGAGCGCATGGGCCTCACAGCAAATTAGAGGGGTAAAGCCGCTAAGTGGTCTAGAATGCGGTGGGAACTTATCCGAATTATTAGAGGGAGGATCTCTAAACAGACATGTAAGTCCGGTATACAGGTGTCCCCTTGAAATCATACCAGGGAAACCAAGTGGTTGTAAAGTTAATGTATCTGCCCAATGAGAAGGAGATAAGGTCCTCCATATCCAAAAAGTTATCAATTCTGTCAAACCATTGCTTGATTGAAGGGGGGAGGTCGACATCCAAAGGATCGGTATAACGACCTTAGCCGCAATGCTAAGATGTCTCAGTAGTGAGCTCTTATATGTGTGGGCACCCCCCGAAGTGAGGTTGAGGAGCCAAAACTCCGGGTTTTTAGTAACTACATCTCCCAGTATCAATTCCGAACATGCAAAGACTTCCCTCCAAAAGGAAACTATAAGAGGGCATTCCCACCATATATGCAAAAAGCTCCCGGGCCTCCCTTACATCGCCAGCAAAGGGTCGAGAGAGTAGGATACATCTTGTTAAGCACTAAAGGGGTCCTATACCATCTATACACAAGTTTATAAAGAGTTTCCATCGTAGATGAGCATAGAGAGCTAGCCTGGGTATTACGGAAAATAGATTCCCAGTTAGATTGTAGCGCCAACTGCGGCAATTCCCTTTCCCAAGAACTCATAAAAGTAGGGGGCTGCGGGAAGAGATCTTCCATGATAAGCACATAGATTTGGGATATGGTGTGTGTAGGAGGTCGTGGGGAAATGCACAGTTTTTCAAAAGCGGTAAGCTCTCTAGTTATATCAGAGAGATTCTTGGAAGATGATAAATGGTGAATCTGAAGAAATTTCCAAAAATCGGGATTCGGAATGTTCCAAAGAGATTGAATATCTGAAAATGAGCGCACCCTGCCCGAACTCACCAGTTGACCGACCCTGACGCTCCTTGAAGGCCCGGGATAAATTCAGAATTAAAAAGAAAGGAAGTTAAGGGTGACCAATGACCATTTGGAGGATATGTGGCCTAAGCTTTTTCCATAATTTGAGCGTGGGAGATACTGTGGGGTGGGAGACCTGCGGGAGGTCAGGAAGCCACGGCATAATTTCTATATAGTGTGATAGACAGCCCTCTTCCAGAAGTACCCATTGTTTACAGTCTTTTGCTAGTGTCCATTCTAGAATTCTATTTAAATGTACCGCATGGAAGTAGCTAGGGATGTGTGGTAGCTGTTGTCCACCCTGATGTTTCCTCCGAAATAATATGTCATGTTTAAATCTAGGTGTGTTGCTGCCCCAAACGAATGCTCGGATAAGACCCTGAATATCATGAAACCATCGAGGGGGGATATGTATGGGGAGGGTTTGGAGAAAAAACAATATCCTAGGTAAGGCATTCATTTTGACTACATTAATTCTACCAAACCAGGATAGTCGTAATTTCCTCCACTTTTGGAAGTCTATGCGAAGCGTTTTCAATAAGGGGTTAAAGTTTAGAGGGAATATTTTAGATAGGTCATTAGAAAGCATAACCCCTAAGTATTTCAGCTTATGGTCATGCCAAGTGAAAGGGAAGGAGCTTTTCAAACCCGCAATCACATTAGGAGAAGTAGTCAGGTTCATTGCAATGGATTTGGAATAATTTATCTTGAAATTAGAAAGGGCTCCGAACCTGTCAAATTCCGACATCAGATTGGGGAGTGAGGTGACCGGGTTTGAAATTAGAGCGAGTAAATCATCGGCATATAGGGCCAATTTGTATTCATTCCCCTTCACTAGCAGACCAGAAATATTTTGATTAGCACTTATACTTCTAGCTAAAGCCTCCATACATAAAACAAAAAGTAGCGGGGATAGTGGGCATCCCTGCCGTGTGCCATTTGAGATAGTGAAGGGGTCAGACAAGGAGCCATTGATTTTAATTCTGGCAAAAGGAGTAGCATAGAGGGACAGAATTCTGTGGAGACAGGCGTTGCCCAGCCCTAGATGTTTCAAAATACCAAACAGAAAGTCCCAGTCCACCCTATCAAATGCTTTTTCAGCATCAGTCGACAGCAAGATTGAGACGGACGTGGATTGGTTGGCATAATGAATCATACTAAGTACCTTAGACGTGTTGTCTCTGGCCTCGCGACCTAAGACAAAACCAGCCATGATCCCCATGAATCAAATCTGGCAGCAAAAGCTTCAGACGATTTGCCACTAGTTTAGCGAAAAGTTTTATATCTATGGTAGTCATTCCGAGTTGTTTGTCGGTAATTTTCTTCGCATCGCAGCGATATTCCGCTTACTGCGCCAAGTAAATTTGCTATGCAGTTAGGAATATTACTCACGGCATTACGAGGTTTTTTCTTCGTTCTGGTGATCGTAATGTGATTGACAGGAAGTGGGTGTTTCTGGGCGGAAACTGGTCGTTTTATGGGCGTGTGTGAAAAAACGCTACAGTTTCTGGGAAAAACGCGGGAGTGGCTGGAGAAACGGAGGAGTGTCTGGGCAAACGTTGGGTGTGTTTGTGATGTTAAACCAGGAACGACAAGCACTGAACTGATCGCACTGGCAGAGTAAGTCTCGAGCTACTCAGAAACTGCACAGAGATGTCTTTTCGCAATATTGCGAATCTTTCGTTCGCAATTTTAAGATGCTAATATTCACTCCCAGTAGGCGGCGGCTTAGCGTGTGCAATGCTGCTAAAAGCAGCTTGCGAGCGAACAACTCGAAATTAGGGCCATGGTTTTGCCCAATTGCTAATAGAATTCCTGCTGCGATCAACTTGGAATTACCCCCTTAGACTTTTCTGTGCTGCTGGGCGAACGTTGGGTGTGTTTGTGATGTCAAACCAGGAACGACAAGCACAGAACTGATCGCACTGGCAGAGTAAGTCTCGAGCTACTCAGAAACTGCACAGAGAAGTCTTTTCGCAATATTGCAAATCTTTCGTTCGCAATTTTACTATGCTAAGATTCACTCCCAGTAGGCGGCGGCTTAGCGTGTGCAAAGCTGCTAAAAGCAGCTTGCGAGCGAACAACTCGGAATGAGGGCCTATGTTCAACAGTGAAATTGGCCTATAGCTAGAACAGAGACTGGGGTCTTTACCTTCTTTGGGCAAAACTGTGACCTGTGCTTCAAGGGATTGAGGAGAGAATTGCAATGATTCAGAAATGGCGTTGAAGGCTCTTGTAAGAAGAGGGGTTAATTTCTCTTTGAAAGCTTTATAGTAAGCAATAGTGATGAGCGGGTTCAGTTTCCGAGAAACCGAACCCCCCGAACTTTACCCTTTTTACACAGGTCCGAGCTATACTCGGATTCTCCCGTATGGCTCGGTTAACCCGAGCGCGCCCGAACGTCATCATCCCGCTGTCGGATTCTCGCGAGATTCGGATTCTATATAAGCAGCCGCGCGTCGCCACCATTTTCACTCGTGCATTGGAGATGATAGGGAGAGGACGTGGCTGGCGTCCTCTCCGTTTATTGTAGAACACAGTTGACTTGATTGTTTGTTTTTTATTGCTTAATTGTGGGGAGGATTGGGGAGCAGCTGTTAGGAGTACAGTGCAGAGTTTGCTGATAAGTGACCACCAGTTTTTTTATCCGTTCTCTGCCTGAAAAAAACGCTCCATACCATATCTGTGCTCAGTGTGCTGCATGATATATCTGTGCTGAGTGCTCACACTGCTTAATTGTGGGGACTGGGGAGCAGCTATAGCAGGAGTACAGTGCAGAGTTTTGCTGACAGTGACCACCAGTATACGTTGTCTGCCTGAAAAACAGTCCATATCTGTGCTCACAGTGTGCTGCTTTATTGTGGGGACTGACGACCACCAGTATAATTAATATTATATAGGAGGAGTACAGTGCAGAGTGCACTGCTGTACCTAGCTCTGTGTCGTCACTCGTCATCCATTAAGTATACTATCCATCTACATTGTATACCTGTGGTGCATTTTAGACTAGTTTAGCAGTTTGCTGACAGTGTCCACCAGTATACTATATATAGAAGTATGGTAGGCCACTGCTATACCTACCTCTGTGTCGTCACTCGTCATCCATTAAGTATACTATCCATCTACATTGTATACCTGTGGTGCATTTTAGACTAGTTTAGCAGTTTACTGAGTGTCCACCAGTATACTATATATAGCAGTACGGTAGGCCACTGCTGTACCTACCTCTGTGTCGTCACTCGTCATCCATTAAGTATACTATCCATCTACATTGTATACCTGTGGTGCATTTTAGACTAGTTTAGCAGTTTGCTGACAGTGTCCACCAGTATACTATATATAGCAGTACGGTAGGCCACTGCTGTACCTACCTCTGTGTCGTCACTCGTCATCCATTAAGTATACTATCCATCTATATTGTATACCTGTGGTGCATTTTAGACTAGTTTAGCAGTTTGCTGACAGTGTCCACCAGTATACTATATATAGCAGTACGGTAGGCCACTGCTGTACCTACCTCTGTGTCGTCACTCGTCATCCATTAAGTATACTATCCAACTACATTGTATACCTGTGGTGCATTTTAGACTAGTTTAGCAGTTTGCTGACAGTGTCCACCAGTATACTATATATAGCAGTATGGTAGGCCACTGCTGTACCTACCTCTGTGTCGTCACTCGTCATCCATTAAGTATACTATCCATCTACATTCTATACCTGTGGTGCATTTTAGTTTTGCAGTTTGCCGACGCAGTGACCACCAGTATACTATATATAGCAGTACGATACGGAAGGCCACTGCTGTGCCTACCTCTGTGTCGTCATTAAGTATACTATCCATCTACATTCTATACCTGTGGTGCATTTTAGTTTTGCAGTTTGCCGACACAGTGACCACCAGTATACTATATATAGCAGTACGGTACGGAAGGCCACTGCTGTACCTACCTCTGTGTCGTCATTAAGTATACTATCCATCAAAATTCTATTCCTGTGGTGCACCTCTTTTTCTCTGACATCCTAGTGGATGCTGGGAACTCCGTAAGGACCATGGGGAATAGCGGCTCCGCAGGAGACTGGGCACAAAAGTAAAGCTTTAGGACTACCTGGTGTGCACTGGCTCCTCCCCCTATGACCCTCCTCCAAGCCTCAGTTAGATTTTTGTGCCCGGCCGAGAAGGGTGCATTTTAGGAGGCTCTCCTGAGTTTCTTAGTAAAAGTCTTTGGACATCAAGGATGCTTGCCTCCATGTCCCAATTTACCCTTCTCACCAAGGGTACCTCAGGTTTTTGGTACAGAACTGTTACTATCAGTTTCAGACGCTGCCGTTTGGTTTGTCCACGGCACCCCGGGTCCTTACCAAGGTAATGGCCGAAATGATGATACTCCTTCGAAGGAAGGGAGTTTTAGTTATCCCGTACTTGGACGATCTCCTGATAAGGGCAAGATCCAGGGAACAATTGGTAGTCGGGGTAGCACTATCTCAAGTAGTGTTGCGGCAGCACGGTTGGATTCTCAATATTCCAAAATCGCAGCTGATCCCGACGACACGTCTTCTATTCCTAGGGATGATCCTGGACACAGTCCAGAAAAAGGTGTTTCTCCCGGAGGAGAAAGCCAGGGAGTTATCCGAACTGGTCAGAAACCTCCTAAAACCAGGCAAAGTGTCAGTGCATCAATGCACAAGGGTCCTGGGAAAAATGGTGGCTTCCTACGAAGCAATCCCATTCGGCAGATTCCACGCAAGAACTTTTCAGTGGGACCTGCTGGACAAATGGTCCGGATCGCATCTTCAGATGCATCAGCGGATAACCCTGTCACCAAAGACAAGGGTGTCTCTCCTGTGGTGGTTGCAGAGTGCTCATCTTCTAGAGGGCCGCAGATTCGGCATTCAGGACTGGGTCCTGGTGACCACGGATGCCAGCCTGCGAGGCTGGGGAGCAGTCACACAGGGAAGAAATTTCCAGGGCTTGTGGTCAAGCCTGGAGACATCACTTCACATAAATATCCTGGAGCTGAGGGCCATTTACAATGCCCTAAGCCAAGCAAGACCTCTGCTTCAAGGTCAGCCGGTGCTGATCCAGTCGGACAACATCACGGCAGTCGCCCACGTGAACAGACAGGGCGGCACAAGAAGCAGGAGGGCAATGGCAGAAGCTGCAAGGATTCTTCGCTGGGCGGAAAATCATGTGATAGCACTGTCAGCAGTGTTCATTCCGGGAGTGGACAACTGAGAAGCAGACTTCCTCAGCAGGCACGACCTCCACCCGGGAGAGTGGGGACTTCACCCAGAAGTCTTCCACATGATTGTAAACCGTTGGAAAGAACCAAAGGTGGACATGATGGTGTCCCGCCTCAACAAAAAATTGGACAGGTATTGCGCCAGGTCAAGGGACCCTCAGGCAATAGCTGTGGACGCTCTGGTAACACCATGGGTGTACCAGTCAGTGTATGTGTTCCCTCCTCTGCCTCTCATACCCAAGGTACTGAGAATTATAAGACGGAGAGGAGTAAGAACTATACTCGTGGCTCCGGATTGACCAAGAAGGACTTGGTACCCGGAACTTCAAGAGATGCTCACAGAGGACCCGTGGCCTCTACCTCTAAGAAGGGACCTGCTCCAGCAAGGACCCTGTCTGTTCCAAGACTTACCGCGGCTGCGTTTGACGGCATGGCGGTTGAACGCCGGATCCTGAAGGAAAAAGGCATTCCGGAAGAAGTCATTCCTACCCTGATCAAAGCCAGGAAGGATGTGACCGCAAAGAATTATCACCGCATTTGGCGGAAATATGTTGCGTGGTGCGAGGCCAGGAAGGCCCCAACGGAGGAATTTCAACTGGGTCGATTCCTGCATTTCCTGCAAACAGGAGTGTCTATGGGCTTAAAATTAGGATCCATTAAGGTTCAGATTTCGGCCCTGTCGATTTTCTTCCAGAAAGAACTGGCTTCAGTTCCTGAAGTTCAGACGTTTGTCAAGGGGGTGCTGCATATACAGCCTCCTTTTGTGCCTCCAGTGGCACCTTGGGATCTCAATGTAGTTTTGGGGTTCCTAAAATCACATTGGTTTGAACCACTTAAATCTGTGGATTTAAAATATCTCACGTGGAAAGTGGTCATGTGTTGGCCCTGGCTTCGGCCAGGCGCGTGTCAGAATTGGCGGCTTTATCCTGTAAAAGCCCTTATCTGATTTTCCATTCGGACAGGGCGGAATTGAGGACTCGTCCTCAGTTTCTCCCTAAGGTGGTGTCAGCGTTTCACCTGAACCAGCCTATTGTGGTGCCTGCGGCTACTAGGGACTTGGAGGACTCCAAGTTGCTGGACGTAGTCAGGGCCCTGAAAATATATGTTTCCAGGACGGCTGGAGTCAGAAAATCTGACTCGCTGTTTATCCTGTATGCACCCAACAAGCTGGGTGCTCCTGCTTCTAAGCAGACTATTGCTCGTTGGATTTGTAGTACAATTCAGCTTGCACATTCTGTGGCAGGCCTGCCACAGCCAAAATCTGTAAAAGCCCATTCCACAAGGAAGGTGGGCTCATCTTGGGCGGCTGCCCGAGGGGTCTCGGCTTTACAACTTTGCCGAGCAGCTACTTGGTCAGGGGCAAACACGTTTGCTAAATTCTACAAATTTGATACCCTGGCTAAGGAGGACCTGGAGTTCTCTCATTCGGTGCTGCAGAGTCATCCGCACTCTCCCGCCCGTTTGGGAGCTTTGGTATAATCCCCATGGTCCTTACGGAGTTCCCAGCATCCACTAGGACGTCAGAGAAAATAAGAATTTACTTACCGATAATTCTATTTCTCGTAGTCCGTAGTGGATGCTGGGCGCCCATCCCAAGTGCGGATTGTCTGCAATATTTGTACATAGTTATTGTTAACTAAATCGGGTTATTGTTGTTGTGAGCCATCTTTCCAGAGGCTCCTCTGTTATCATGCTGTTAACTGGGTTCAGATCACAGGTTGTACGGTGCGATTGGTGTGGCTGGTATGAGTCTTACCCGGGATTCAAAATCCTTCCTTATTGTGTACGCTCGTCCGGGCACAGTATCCTAACTGAGGCTTGGAGGAGGGTCATAGGGGGAGGAGCCAGTGCACACCAGGTAGTCCTAAAGCTTTACTTTTGTGCCCAGTCTCCTGCGGAGCCGCTATTCCCCATGGTCCTTACGGAGTTCCCAGCATCCACTACGGACTACGAGAAATAGAATTATCGGTAAGTAAATTCTTATTTTTTTATTTGCATCATGTGCTGTTTGGGGACAATTTTTTTGAAGGGCCATCCTGCCTGACACTGCAGTGCCACTCCTAGAGGGGCCAGGTGTTTGTGTCGGCCACTTGTGTCGCTTAGCTTAGTCACAGAGCGACCTTGGTGCGCCTCTTTTTTTCTTTGCATCATGTGCTGTTTGGGGACAATTTTTTTGAAGTGTCATCCTGCCGGACACTGCAGTGCCACTCCTAGATGGTCCAGGTGTTTGTGTCGGCCACTTGTGTCGCTTAGCTTAGTCACACAGCGACCTTGGTGCGCCTCTTTTTTTCTTTGCATCATGTGCTGTTAGGGGACAATTTTTTTGAAGTGCCATCCTGCCTGACACTGCAGTGCCACTCCTAGATGGGCCAGGTGTTGGTGTCGGCCACTTGTGTCGCTTAGCTTAGTCACACAGCGACCTTGGTGCGCCTCTTTTTTCTTTGCATCATGTGCTGTTTGGGGACTATTTTTTTGAAGTGCCATCCTGCCTGACACTGCAGTGCCACTCCTAGATGGGCCAGGTGTTTGTGTCGGCCACTTGTGTCGCTTAGCTTAGTCACACAGCGACCTTGGTGCGCCTCTTTTTTCCTTTGCATCATGTGCTGTTTGGGGACTATTTTTTTGAAGTGCCATCCTGCCTGACACTGCAGTGCCACTCCTAGATGGGCCAGGTGTTTGTGTCGGCCACTTGTGTCGCTTAGCTTAGCCATCCAGCGACCTCGGTGCAAATTTTAGGACTAAAAATAATATTGTGAGGTGTTCAGAATAGACTGAAAATGTGTGGAAATTATGGTTATTGAGGATAATAATACTTTGGGATCAAAATGACTCCCAAATTCTATGATTTAAGCTGTTTTTTAGGGTTTTTTGAAAAAAACACCCGAATCCAAAACACACCCGAATCCGCCAAAAAAATTTCGGTGAGGTTTTGCCAAAACGCGTCCGAATCCAAAACACGGCCGCGGAACCGAACCCAAAACCAAAATACAAAACCCGAAAAATTTCCGGTGCACATCACTAGTAAGCAATAGTAAACCTGTCAGGGCACGGGCTTTTGCTGTTGGGCGAAGAGACAATGGCTTTCATGACTTCCTCGGTAGAGAAAGGAGCATCCAAGCCATCTGCATCCTCTTTGGATAGTGCCGGGAAGTCTAGAGATCTCAGATAGGCCGAAACTGCTGCACGATGGGACAATTTATCTGCCCTCCCATTTGGCCCAGAAAGATTGTATAGGGTGGAATAATAATCCTGAAAGGCTTTAGCAATTTTAAGAGTCTCATGTTGGGGCTGGCCTAAACTATCTTTTATTGAATGAATGAAGGTAAGTGCGCGTTGTTCACGAAGAGCCTTGGCCAGCAATTTCCCGGGTTTGTTGCCCCATTGGTAATATCTGCTTCAACACTTTCGATAAGAAAACTTAACCCTGTCAGAGAGTAGTTTATTCAGATCGGCCCGAGCGGTCTCGAGATCAGAATAGTGTTGGGGGGGTTCGGGATTTTTTATGAAGAAGTTCTAGGGATTTTATCTTGGATAATAAGTCTTCTCTAAGTTTTTTCCTCTGTTTTTTTGCGGACTGAGCCCAACTGAATGCACCCCCCCCTCAGAACGCACTTATGTGCCTCCCACACAGAGATTTTGGAGACATCATCCGTGTCATTAGCGCTAATATAGGAGTCTATAGCAGAGTCAAGTTGAGAGCAGCATGCCACGTCTTGAAATAAAGTGTCATTAAAACGCCATGACCATTGACGACGTACGTTAGATGGTAGACGTATCGTGAGATTAACCGGGGCATGGTCAGACGACACAATTTGTCCTATTGAAGAGTCTGAAATTAAATGTAAATGTCGGTGACTCAAAAATAAATAATCAATTCTGGAGTACATCTGATGGGGGTGTGAATAAAAAGAAAAGTCCACCACCGAAGGGTGTGTCAGTCTCCATGAGTCAATCAGCTGGTGGTCAAGCAGGGCACGGCGCACCCTCCTATACTCCTTCTCCGGTCTATACGCAACCTTCTTAGAAGTATCATGAAGGGGGTCAAGAGTCCAATTTAATTCCCCGCCCATCACCACCACACCTTCAAGTAAAGGCTCAGCTGCTTCCAAGACAGATGTCAGAAAGGAAGGCTGCTTAGTGTTGGGGGCGTAAACATTTAAAAAGGAAAAACGTTGGCCATGGATATCACACTTAACCAGCAACCCCCTACCTTCAAACAGTCTATGAGAGGAAACATTAAGGATAGGCAGGTGGCGGGCCAATAGGACTGCTACACCCAACGTCTTTCCGGAAGAGTTATTGACCATAAAAACATGAGGGTAATAAAGACACTTAAGTGATGGAACGTTACCAATCTTAAAGTGTGTTTCTTGAATAAGGGCAACGTCTACTCTCTCGTCTCTAAGCCATTTGAGGAGTTTAGATCTCTTCTCAGGGATATTCAGGCCTTTAACGTTAAGAGTAGTTATATGTAAATCATCCGGACCTGTCATAACTGAAACTTTAACAAGTTTGTTATAGACATATCTACCATAGGAGTAAGGTGGGGAGGAAAAGGGACCCTAAGAAAGAACAGAAGCTTGGAAAAGAGATAAGAAAAAGTATGAAAATAGAAAGCAATGCGGAAAGTCACATCGCAAAAAGAATCAATAACAAACCTCGTGGACAGCAATATGAGAAAAAAGACTGCTGCAAAAGGGATGGGAGTGGAAACCTGCCACCTCCCAACCCAGAGAAACAGGGGATGCAGCATAGTGGGGTCTTACGGGGGGCTAAGGTCGGAGACCGTCCACAGCATAAAATATACTCAGTGCGGAAAAATACACCTAGGAATAAGAATGAATACAATATGAAGAATATAGAAAAAGGCCTAAATACTGTGAAGAAACAATGTCATAGGTTAATTTGAATCATCCTAAATATGTTTCAAACACAATGTAATAATTACAATAACATTTCACCTATCTAAGTAAACCTTAACAAAGCAGAGCACATAATTTAGAGGCAAGTAGTAACACAAAAAGGAGGAGCCTTATATGCATCTGTAGAAACAGGAACTGATACATCAAATCAAACAAAAGATTTTCATCATGGAGGTTCCGAGGATTGCGAGCTAGAAGGAGGAGTCCCCCGCATACGCGGGGATCGTACTTGTTGCCACAAGTCACCTGGAGGGGTCACGGTTATTATAGTAGGCTGATGGTGATAAGAGTCCCAGTCAGGTAACAATATAGGTGGTATGCCAAGAGTTGTGAGAAAAGCCGGTAAATCGGACGGGTTCGAGAGCACCGCCACTTTACCATTATGAGAAACCTGAAGAGAGAAAGGGAAGCCCCGACTATATTTCAGTTCAAGTTTCCAAAGGGTGTCAGTAAGCGGCTTCAGGGCTCTACGTTGTTGCAAGGTTGACCAAGCCAAATCAGGAAATAACTGAATTTTGTCACCCTGGAAATCTATATTATCCACTTGACGGGCCTTTCTCATTATCTCCTCCTTCTGAGCATAATAGTGGAGTCTACAGATCACATCTCTTGGCCTGTCTGACGATAAGCCTCGAGGCCGAAGGGCACGGTGAACTCTATCAAATATAATGTCCCCATTTGGATCCGAATCAATAAGCTCACCGAAGATCGTGGTTAGTGCATTCGTCAAGTCAGCTTGCTGTACACTCTCTGGGAGCCCTCTTACCCTGATGTTATTCCGCCTTCCGCGATTATACATATCTTCAATGCGGGATTTGAGAAAGGCAATGTCACTCCTCTGATGAGAAATCACCTCTTGAAAATTGTAGCAAAGCTAGACGTCTCATGTCGTTCCAATACATCGACTCTGGTCGCAATTTGAGACATGTCCTGTTGAAGCGCGGTCACCTCACGTTTGATGGTAGACAGTAGGCGAGTCTCCAGAGCCGAGAAATCTTGCTTCGTAGGAAGTGACTTGACATGCGAGAGAATCTCGCTAATCTCTGCTGTCAGAGACGAGGTTAACAGAGGTTGCGGGGTCTGGGGAGCCGACATGTCATCCACCGGAGTATGTAAAATTGGGGAGTCCGAAACAGGCAGAGCCGTGGCCGGACCCGTTACCGTTGTGGTCAGGAACTGACGTAGATCCGACGAATGACGGGACGCCTATTTTGGGGTCTCGTCTGGCTTGGTCTTGGCCTTCGTTTTCTTCGTGCCTCTCACCATGAGATCGGTTTACAAAGAAAGGCGATGTGGTGTCACTCTTACATATCCCAGGTATTTTAAAAATGCGCGGACCGTCGCCATGCAGTAGCCCCCCACGTGGCTTTAAGGATACATCAGGCTAGGAGCAGCATCACCCAAATGACCACCGGGGGTCAGCACATTATAATATGGAACTGCGGTCTGTGTCTGCAATAAACTTCAGAATATAAATGCAGTATGCAGGGAATTACTGGAGGTTACTTGGAATCTGTAGAACTATAGGAGGAGCCCCTCCCAAGTTCAGATGTCTAAAAAAAAACAAGGTAGACCCCTATGCACAAGGGGAGCGCTGCTCTTATTCCCTCTGGCTGTTTTAATGTAGTGTGGGCATGCAGCCCTTATCCAAACTGGCGCCCCGCCCTCACTTGCAGGGCCTTTGTAGTAGAGTGTTTTGGGGCCAGCCATACGGGTCTAATCGTTGTTGGGAGCGGTAGAGCAGCGGTCCCTCCACAGCCGCGGCTCCCTATTGAGGGGAGGAGGTGAGTGCAGCCCGCGGTGCCCCCGGTGGCAGCTTGCTGCGGACGCGGGCATCACCCGCAGCGGGTCTCCGCTCTGAGCAGCGCCGCCGAGAAGGCGCTTACCAGTTGGTCTTCCAGGCGGGGAGATGAGCGGGGGGAACAACAGCGGAGGCCCGCGAGTCCCGGAGCGCCCGTCAGCGCCGAGCGCCTCACTTCCGGTCCGGGCCTAGCAGGAAATCGAGGCCCCGGCTTCAGGTGGATGGGTGGGCCGCAACCCGCACGGGAGCAGGAGGCTCCCGCCGGCTCCGCAAACCACACCACCCCTCGCAGGGACGCACTCTGGGCCAGCGAAAAGGGAGTTGCCGCCAATAATGACCCCAAACTGGCCAGATAAGCGGGTGTCACTTAGGCGCTCCAGGTCCCCACAGCCTTTCAATACAGCTGACAAGCCACGCCCCCCTCGACAGGCCAATATTTACGTGTCAGGATGTGATGGAATTGTGCGCTGTCGGATTGGAGTAGCTGGGAGCACTTATGCACCACTCCACAAATGTGTTTATGTGTGGTACATATTATTGAAATGTTATTTAATGTGTGGAGGGGACGAGTTTGATAATTGAGAATTCTCTCAAATATTTAATAAGATTTTTTTTATTTTTTCCCCCCATCTTGATGTGAGTACAGGCATTTATATATACCCAAAATAAATGTAGTACAAATACTAAATCACACATATGGACAGTCCTGTTGTCTTCTCACACTCAGGATTCATTTCGGACATAAAAAAGGAATCGGTAATGTTTAAAGAAAAAAACAATAAAACTATTTAAACTCCTCTTAGATAGAGTAGAGGGCCCGGTAATTTGCAGGGGCCACCCGTGTCCTCCTTCTATGTCAAAGGGTCAACCTGGGTCACAATTCCGGGGACACCAGTCACGACCAGGGTTGAAGTTTTAGCAATTGCAGCCCAGGTTGACCCTTTCATGCAGATCACTGGGTCCAAATACTTGACAAGACAATTTCATCTTTGGTCTGAAATGAGGTACTAGGCTGGGACCGGGAACCAACCTGTGCTCCAAAATCCGGGTAAAAGCCGGATTGAAGCCCCGGCTCCTGTGTGAAAGCGGCATTACTGAAGGATGCGTGTAAGTTATATGACTTTCATGAGATGTTTTTAGCTTTTACATCTTGAATATCCCCAGCTGGGCATGCACTCCTTCACCAGTACAGACAGCACGTTTGTGTGAGACAGACAGCCTGAGATGATAGGGCGTACTACCAGGCCACGCTCGTCTTCCAAAGCAAAAAATGGTGTATCAGTGTGGCATGTAATGTAGTCACGTATTCTCCAGCTCCGAGGGTACCCGGTCATGCCATCTGCATTGCACACACACTCCCAGTTTTTCCACGTGATCATTTTGCTGAGTAACTTCCCAAAAATCAGAATGTGGGTGCACATGGCAGTTATGTTCAGGAGAAAATCGCCTTTTTGTGTCCACATTGTACACATTTTTGTGCTATCATGAATGATTTAGCAGGGGCGGGTTGGGAACTGAAAGTGTATAGATGAGGTATGACGTGGGCAGCACCAGAGGTATAGCATGACGTTTAGCCAAGGCAGCATCACTGGATGGCAGTTAGTATACTGCAGAGATGGAATGAATGGGGACAAGGCACTGGTGTATTTCTGAAAAGCCTGACATACAGAACTATACAGGAGCTAGTTGGCTGATACTTTATCTATCGCCACTTTATCACTTTATTGATGCCCCCAAAAGCATCGGGTTTAGCGGTGTAAAGGGCTAAACCTGACTAAAGTCCTGACCGCGACTCAGAAGCGCGTTTGAGTGCACAAACGGGACGCTTTTTGCAGATTTCTGCTCTTCCCTCAGGAGGCGGAGAGCAGAAATGTCTGCCCCGGTGGCACCTGCACCCTATTGGCAGGACAGTTGAATAGCACAGAGATTCCCAAACACGGTCCTCAAGGCACCCCAACAGTACAGGTTTTAGGTCTATCCATTGCTCAGCACAGATGGGTAAATCAAATTGACTAAGGTGCTAATTAAGTCACCTGTGGCCAAGCATGGATACATTTAAAACCAGGACCGTTGTGGTGCCTTGAGGACCGCGTTTGGGAACCTCTGGAATAGCAGGTTTTTTTGTTTGTTTGTTTTATTGTTTTTATTATTGCGCTTTAAAAGGTAACAAGGAACTAGACATCAACATATTATTCAATGGCCAAAGTTCACAGGACACGAAAGATAACCTTTAAATAAACAAAATAAGATTATTTATACTCTTAAATGTGTCAAGAAATTTTTTATCTTTTAATGATTTTACGCTACTCTGACCTCCCTAATGGGAAACACAACTGGCCCACAGTATAGAGTTGCAACTTTTTTGTAACATACTTTTATTGAGCATTTTCAATAACAGTACAATGAAAAACAGCAAATATCATCAAACAAAATAATGACCACCGTAGGCGTAGCTATTACATCAATGGCATTGGACCATGATCCAGCCGGGATGCGTCGGTTGGGATCCTGGCACACAGCATACCAGCGCCGGAATCCCTACACGTGACAAAATGCAGACGCGGGCCAGGACACAGATACCGGAATCCCGACCGTCAGGATCATCGAGACAGCCAGATGGGGATAGCTGGGAAGGGGGGGGGGGGGGGGACTAGGTTTAGGTGACCCCTGAGGGATTTGGGATTAGGGCGCGGAGGGGGGGGGGGAGTCAGGTTTAGGGTGTGTTGGGGGTTTAGGCTTAGGATGCGGGGGCAGAGCCGGCCCTAACCAATATGATGCCCTAGGCAAGATTTTGGCTGGTGCCCCCTAGCACCGCCGCTAGTTCTGTAAGAGATGCCTGGCATGAATCAGCTGGCAGCTCTGCTAACGTCGGGCGTCTTTTGTTTATAAAAATGCATCTTATTTGCATTGCTATGTGGCTAGGATGCACAAGCAGCTTCTGCTGATTAAAATGATATGCAGCATGCCTATATTCTGTGTGCGACTGCGGCTGTATCTGCATACGAAATGCGACATTACAGTGATTTCCAGGAATACACACAGAATATAGGCATGCTGCATATTATTTTAATCAGCAGAAGCTGCTGGTGCCCCTAAGCATACCAAATGCCCTAGGCAATTGCCTAGTTTGCCTATGCCTAAGGCCGGCTCTGTGCGGGGGGGGACGCTTAGGTTTAAGGTGCAGGCAGGGAGAGTTCACTTTAGGTGCCATCTGGGGTGGGTGGGTGGGTGTGTGTGTGGGAGGGGGATGGGGGGTAGGGTTAGGCACCTAAAAAGGACGGGTAGGGTAGGGAAAGGGGTACACTACTTACCGCCGCTTGTCTGGGTTTCTACATGGAACTACCAGTAACCACTCTAGGGGTCAGTAATGGTCGTTGACGGAAATCAAACATGTAATTATTATTATTATTATTATTATACAGGCAGAGAGCATGTCTTTGAGAAAGAATAGAGAGGAAAAAATATCAAAGATTAGCGAGAATATGAAAAGTAAAATATTAGCCTTTGACAGTAAAACATCAGACCAAGGCTACCGGTGAATAGACATAAGTGCCCAGAAGATACTATAACTATACCATAGTATACTATTCTACCATCAGGCATCAACGAGGGGAAGAGACATGCAGAGAGGGTGGGGAATGGGAGGTGATGGGACATAGCATCTGTGCAGATATGAGCATAAAAATAAGAGACTCATATTGAGCAGAGATCCATCATCATCCGTTAAGGTGACATTAACAGCTGTCTATGTAAATACCACTCAGTGGGTTAAATTAGCTGAAAGATCAGGTCTTGGGTGTCAGAATCCAACGTATAAATATCAACATCCCATTTTCCGTAGAATCTGACCACTCCTTTCTCAGTAGCTGGCAGAGTGAAGTGTCTATAGTAATACATTCCTTTCAGTAACATCTGAGTAGCTGTAGATAGGGAGGGTGAGCTTCCTGCTGTCCAACGTTGTACAATAACTCTTTTTGCCAGTTACTAAAACGGTGAGAAAGTAGCGGTCTACCCCCATTGCTTCCCAAATCCCAATTCACAAAGTGAGCGCTTGATAGAGCTGTCGGGTCCAGTTTGAGCTGCAAATAGAATATGGAATTAATGAATATTATGAACTTATTCCAGAACTTCTTGGTGACGCCACAATCCCAGTAATTATGTATAAATGTAGCCACGGAGCTATGGGATTTTGGGCAATGACCAGTTTCATCTGGCACCATGAATTTGCGTTGAACCTGCGAAATATATGCCCTATTCATGGGTATGGGACTCAAGGTCGACAGTGTCTAGGTCGACACCTATTGGTCGATGAAGGGTTAAACATGCTATATGAACTGTTATGTGCTTGAATAGACACGTACGCACTCTCTACAAGATGCCCTTGTCTGTTCATATAATATAAGGCTTGTTTGTGTCTTATCTTCAAGGACAATTACATACCAGATCAAAACTGTTACTTCTGTGTGTTACTAAATATCCTGCATGTAATGTCGTATGCTACTTCTATTTATCCAATCATATGCTTGCACATATTGTATACACCCATGTTTCTTATCTATATAGTACGCTGTAATTTTTATAATAAACAGAGTAATTCTTAACCATTGACTCGTGTGTTTCATATTACGTTAAGCCTTGCTCTCACTGGTACCAAAGGGGCCATCATATCGAGGGGACCTAAGCAGATTTCCCAACAGTTTGGGGGCTCGAAGTCCGGGATCTAGGCGATCGTCCCCTGCCCGGTAAGATAGAGAATTTTATTGTCTGTCTTTTCCGTTCAGGGATTGCGATTACTACTAGATCTGAACTCATTTCGTGTTCCGGGAACACGTGACAAGAAATACAATCCAAGTCCGGGACTTGGCAGAAAAGAAACTTGTTTTCTTAAAGGCGCCGGGCGCCACATAAAGGTATCAGGGATACCATAGAAGGACCAGGGGTCCATATAATCTTTAAAGGCACAGGTATCCGGGATACCATAGATGGACCAGGGGTCCAAATAACAACGCCTCCTCGATCTGATCGCCTAGTTAGTTTGAATATGGCCATATATTTGTAAAAATTATATTGTTTATTTGTATTAGGATATTCAGTGTACGGGTGGTAAGTGTACGGACACTGAATGTCATATAACATTGCTATTTACAGTTATTTCATGCAAGAAAATTGTACTTTATTTGCAAAATATCAATTATACGGGTGGTAAGTGTACGTATGGTTGATATCATAAAAACATTTTGTATACCCAATGTCCCTTTGGTTTATGTAGGAATGTGTAATCCAACATGTTACCAATGATCTATGATCAGATCAGCTGAATGCATACGTAAACTGATATTCCCCCTCAGTGACTTTTTGATATAATCGCATATATATACTTGTATAATCTGTTGTTAGTTTGTTTTGAAAGTTTATTTAAGAGATGGGAGCAAGTCAGAGTAAAAAGACTGAATATCCCCCGCCCCTCCCCAGAGAAACATGTAAAGACTATGTCGGCCGTGTTTCTCCTACAAATTTTTATCTTGTTAACCCATGGGTAGATAATCTGGCAGGCTGGACAGAAGCCGTAGGAAGTCCCAAACCTTTCCCACGGGATGGAACAAATTTTCCCTTCTATATGGATATGGTTAAGGGACTATGTTTAGAAGATAAAACAGCCTGGCCATGGTATGATCATGATCCACAATGCGATATGACATACATGAGAGCAGGAGGGGAACAGTGGCTTACTATAGCACCCTATTGGTATGATAGTTCCACTAATAAGAAACAAAGAAAACTAAAAAATATAACTACCCAATTACATAAGGCAGAAGAAGACAGAACAAGTAAGATAATTAAAAATACTTGTCCGCCCCCCTATGGTCCACTGTATCCTTCACTAACTAATGAAGACATCATGGCAGCCGTTGCTTTAACCCGACCACAGGCTTCCAATCCCACTCCCGCCCATGTTCCACTGCCGACTGCCCCTCGTGAGACAGTCATCACAACCCAAGTGACCCCGGTCTCTAACAGGACATTACCGTCCCAATCACCACCCGCCCCCCTACCCACATCATCTTGGGATACTCTATCCAATATTTTAACATCACCCCTTCGCCCTTTCACAACCAGCCGTCAGTCAGCAGATTCCACCATAGTCACCAACGAAATCACTAGTCCCTCACACACCCGTTCCGGTAGACCTATCTCACTTTCCGAAGGCAGCCAACAAGTAACAGCCCTACATCTACCTTTTATGACAGTGGGAGACCAATTGTTAAAAAAGCCAATTGAAGTTGAGGATCTAGACAGAATAATTAAAAATTGTCCTAAACCAATGATCACCCCTTTAGGATGTATTGCTTACTTAAAAAAGGCTTCTAAGGGACGGAGTTTCACACAAGAAGACATGAGACTCATCATAGATGGGGTCATAGATCACTACAATGGGTGGGATTGGACAAAAGTACCCACAATTAACACCCCCATAACAGCAGATAATCAAACTGCCACTAATTATCCTTTAAATACGCAGGATGGAATAGACAAAATGTGGAAGGAACTTAGTGATCACATGAATGTGGTATTTAAAACCCGTTCATCTCTCCCGATTGCCGTAGCATGTAAACAGAAACCTAGTGAATCAGTAACAGAGTTCTGGAAAAGATTTAAGAAGTGTTGGACCGAGGAAGCAGGGTTGAGCCTGGTAAACAATGATAATCTTCTTGTTTCCACATTTGTTAATAATCTGCTGCCCTCTATTGGCCTCACAGTAAAACAGAGTGTTTCTAGCTGGACCTCTGACACTGTAGAAAAATTTGAGAAACATTTATATGAGAAAGAAGCAGCGGGTTGTTTTGAAATGAGGAAATCTGTCAGTACTATACCCTCACATAACTACCAGAACCCCCCGGGAAAGCCGAATAGACCTTTCCGCCCACCCCAAGACAATAGGTTCCAGAGGGGCCCTATGGGACCTCCACCTATTTCTAGGAGACAGACCAATACATGTTACAACTGCGGGAAAAATGACCACTGGGCAAGGGATTGTCCATATCCCCCCAGCAGACCCCGACAGGCCCATGACCCTATGTACAACGATGCACCACCCCGCAGCCAACCCAGAGACCAGATTAAAGACTTTCCCCGTTTTCGAGTTGACTGGCAGGAACAAACCCATTGACGGGGCCCGGAGGAGGGTATCTCAACCTTTGCCCAAATCACAAAGCATTGGAAGGACCCACCGCTGCTCACTTTAATTGTGGGAGGAAAAACCGTCCCCTTCTTAGTGGACAGTGGTGCTACTACCAGTGTTTTGTGTAAGGACCTGTACAATGGTCACCTGGAAAGGACTGCTCCTTCAATGGGAATTAATGGGATACCCACAAAAGCCTATATTACCGACGCCATCAGTATAGAAACTTTGAAGGGCGTTTATATGGGAAGACACAACTTTACTGTAATACCTGAATGCCCAATAAACCTACTGGGAAGGGATCTTCTCAGCCGTCTCGAAATCACAATTAGTCCCTCTGCCTCAAGTAGCGGCATGGATGTTGTATCACCTCATTTACCTGTGTGGGTAAACCTTGACACACCACCTGAGTTAGAAACTGTAAACCCCCAGGTATGGTCAGAAGGGCCCTATGACACTGGCCTAATATCATGTACACCATACAAAGCTACACTCAAACCTGACTCACAACCCGTGTACCACAAACAATACCCTTTGTCAAAAGAAAAAATAGAAGGTCTTAGACCTATGGTACAGCAATTTTTAGAACAAGGCATTCTTAGACATGTAGTATCCCCATACTGCACACCAGTCAACCCTGTAGCAAAAGCAGATGGGTCTGTGAGATTTGTACAAGATCTCAGAGCAATCGATCAACTAATTGTTCCCATTGCACCAATTGTACCTGATGTAAACTCACTCCTCTCAGCCATCCCTGTAGATGCTGCATTTTTCTCAGTGATTGATTTAAAAAATGCATTTTTCAGCATACCAGTGGACCCCCAAACACAGTTACTTTTTGCCTTTTCTTTTGAGGGCAAGCAGTTAACATGGTGCAGATTACCACAGGGATGGATTGATTCACCTGTTGTGTATAGCATTGTACTCCAAGCCACATTGGCTCCCTGGCACCCCCCCTATGGTTCTGTCCTGCTACAGTATGCAGATGATCTGCTTCTCTGTAGTCAAACGGAGGAGGCCTGCCGACAGGATGGTATATCACTGTTAAACTGGCTCTGTGAATGTGGACACAAGGTGTCTAAAACAAAAATGCAATGGTGTAAAAAGCATGTTAACTATTTGGGTTTTGTGCTCACACAGGGAGAAAGGAAAATCAGTCCACAACGCATTCAGTCTGTATTGGGCCTGGTCACCCCAACTACTCAGAAGGAAATGCTATCCTTTCTGGGCATGATTAATTATTGCAGACAGTGGATATCTGATTGTTCCTAATATGACAATATCTTGAGACAAGCCACTCTCAATGACAAACCTAAACAGATTCAATGGTCACAAGAAATGTTAACTGCATATGAAAGTCTAAAATGTATGTTGGTAAAAAGTCCAGCACTGGGCCTCCCAAACTATGTACTACCGTTTCATTTATATGCAAGGGACAACTGTAAAACCATGGCGGGGGTACTGACTCAATTTCATGGAAGCAAACTGCGCCCCGTGGCATTTTTTTCCAAAGTAATGCCTGTTCCGGTCCAAGGTATGCCTGCCTGCCTCAGAGCACTGGCAGCTTGTGCAATGGTGGCTGAGATGGCAACTACACTCACCTTAGGTCACACAACAATTCTACACACAACACATGATGTAGTAGCAATACTTAACGGCTTGCATACACAGCATATGTCAGCCCAACGCCTTAGTGGGTATGAAGTCCTATTGCAAAGCAACCCATCCCTCATCATCAAATATGCAAACACGTCATCAGGCCCAGCACCCATTCTTAATGCACTCCTAGGACTAAAGGGTCCCCAAGATGACATACCTGACAACCATGACTGCTCAGCATCAATAGAATCAGAGACCTCCCCGAGATTAGACATGTCCCCTGTACCCATACCCGGTTCGGACAATGTCTTTGTTGATGGCTCCTGTAGCAGACCAAATGACTCCACATACCAAGCAGGTTATGCCGTTGTGCGCCTGCCCAATGACATTCTTGAAGCAAAGCCCATACCTTACCAGTCGGCACAGGCTGCAGAGCTCATAGCCCTTACCAGAGCCTGCCAAATGTACCAAAACAAACCCGTTACAATTTACACAGACTCCAAATATGCCCATGGCGTTGTCCACGACCATGGAGTTATTTGGGCAAGAAGAGGCTTTGTAGGAGCCGATGGAAAAGGCATTTCCCATGCACAGCTTATCACAAACCTCCTCCATGCCATCACACTGCCCTCTGATATTGCAATTTTGCACTGCAGGGCCCATACTGGTGGCAAGGACGACATATCCAAAGGCAATGCCCTTGCTGACAAAACTGCCAAAGAAGCAGCTCTACAACCCATTGCCCAGTCCCATATGGCTGTCATGACCCCCCCTGCCATAAATGATCAATATCTTATCACGGAGCTACAGGCCACAGCCTCCAACAAGGATTTGGATGACTGGATATATCCTGTATTGCAGAAAAATCCCAAATCAGGATTAATCTGCAAAGAGGGGAAACCTTGTATACCCCAAACAAGTGCCCCTTTGTTCATTGCTCATTACCATGGGGTAGGACATCATAGCAAGAACACCACAGCCTTACTTTTAAGCAAAGACTTTTATATCACTGATGTTAAAACACTGGTAGATCATTACGTCAGTAGATGTGTTACCTGTCTACGCAACAACCCAAATAATCCTGATAAAGCAAAACATCAGCATCTTGAATACCCTACTACACCCTTTACGCATTTGCAAATTGATTTTACACACATACCAGGTAAAGGAAAACAGGAATATGCCTTGGTCATAGTTGATATGTTTTCACGGTGGCCAGAAGCATTTCCAACAAAATCAGAAGATGCTAAGACTGTAGCAAGGATTTTAACCCAAGAAATCATCCCTAGATGGGGATGCCCACTACAGATAAACAGTGATAAAGGCGCAGCCTTTACAGCAAAAATCACACAGGCCCTGGTGAAGGCCTTACAAATTGAATGGAAATTCCATATTCCATATCACCCGCAGAGTTCAGGGGTCGTAGAGAGGATGAATAGGACCCTCAAAGACAAACTTAGGAAGGCCACAGGAGGTACCTTCCACAAATGGAAACAGGTCCTTCCCATTATCTTAGCAGAAATCAGAATGACCCCACAAAAGACCCTAGGTTACTCACCCTTTGAAATACTTATGGGTAGGCCCTTCCCTACACCCTGGGCTAAGAAACCATTAGTAGTACAGGAAGGAGACTTAGAGCTCATAAGGGAAGAATACGTCAGGTCCCTCATAACAAAACTAGATGAAATTGAACACAAGGTTGTTTGTAAAAATCCTTTTAACCCACAGGAACCAACACACCCTTTCCAGGTCGGAGACAGAGTCGTGGTGAAGGTGCTTCCCAGGAATAAGAGTCCAGGAGACTTCACCTATGGTCCAGAAACAGAAGTTGTTGCAGTAACCAGAACAGCTGTCCTTACTGAGGAGGGGCCCACCTGGATCCATGCATCCCGAGTAAAGAAGATACCCAGCCCAAACCGCAAAGCAAGTCCAGGAGAGGTACTAACGGGGGCAGACAGCCCTGACCTCCAACGAGGAGAGGTGCTAACGGGGGCAGACAGCCCTGACCTCCAACCAAGATGACCTCACACATGGAGAAGATGATTGTGAACCACGGACCCCGCTGGGCATGTGTTATCCTAACCCTCATCACAGTCCTAACACTTCCCTGTAGAACTGAGGTTGACATCTCACAAAAGGAAGGGGTGACCACCTTATGGTATAACTCCTCCAACACACACGTAGCCACCTATGTCTTAGATTACTTTATGTTCTCCAAGCTTGCTGAAGCAAAACACTCTATACACAAAAAAAGAAAATCAGGAATATCTGAGACAGTTTATATTTGTGTTACTGATTCATGGTGGGGATACAACTGTGATTCCTGGGAATCTGTGGGGTGGAACACAGGAATTGACTGGGGGTACAGACCATCAGACGCTTTAAATAGATGGAGCCAACCTGATGGAATACCTCTACTCTCTAGAATGTCTATCTTTAAGATGGACGAGGGCCTAAGTGCATATAGGTTCAGATTAAACATAGAACGCCCCAGCAGAGCAGATAATGGTACCTATGTAGTTGGAATATGGTGGGGAACAGGGTACTATAGCGAAAGGCAAAACTTTCATTTATGGGACATGTTTAACAATCCAGCGTATCAGTCTAAGGCTATCCCCCAAGGCAAACCCCTAAGGCCTCATATAGCTACCTTCAAGGATATGATAGCCATTAACAATCCCACCTTTGAAGACACCCTAGCTATTGAAACTGGTTTCTCTGACATCAATTTCTGGTTAGAATGGATGAAATATAGCGCCAATAAACATAATAAAAGTAACTGCTATGTTTGTGGCAGATCTAGGCCTCACCTAGGCACCGTGCCCCTTAATATACCCCTAGAACAAGAAAGTTGTTTTTTCAGCCTTTACAACGGCACCAAAACCAATGACAGCCAATGTGAAATGTGGAAAAAGGAATACCCCATACTCTCAAAAAAACCCAACCCTGGTAACACAATAACCATATACCCAGGTAACTACACCTGCTACAACTCCACTAGCCACTCTGGCAAGGATTTTAAAAATTTTCCTCCTGGATACTGCTCAGAAACACGTAACACCATCCTAGTTAATCAAACCAAGTCCCTAGGGGACATTTATTATATCTGTGGAGATTTAAAACTCAGAACTAGATTAAATATCCCATGGAAAGGTCAATGTGCCTTAGCCAAAATAATTATGCCATTACACATACTCCCAACTAATGAAGGTTCCCCTACCTCAAACACTGCTCCCACACATAGAAGAAAAAGGGAAACTCCAATAGGTAGCTTCGATCCACATGTTTATATTGACACAATTGGGGTCCCAAGAGGGGTGCCAGATGAATTCAAAGCTAGAGATGAAGTAGCTGCAGGATTTGAATCCTTAATTCCTATAATAACTGCCAATAAAAATGTTGCATGGATCAATTATATCTACTATAACCAACAGAGATTCATTAATGATACCAAAGTTGCACTCAAAGGTATAGCTGAACAATTAGAAGCCACCTCTCAAATGACATTCCAAAACCGTATGGCCTTAGACATGATACTAGCTGAAAAGGGTGGAGTTTGTGTCTACATAAAACAGGTAGAAGGATGTTGTACCTTTATCCCTGACAACACAGGGCCAAATGGTAAAGTTACCCTAGCCATAAAAAAACTAGATGATTTATCCATAGAGCTAAAAAAGAATTCAGGTATTGATAACCCATGGAGCCAATACTTTGGTTGGTTTGAAAATTGGAAACAGGGTCTTGTTCAACTAGGAATCTACATATTAATTGTGATAGCAATTTTTTGTGTTGTTTTCTTTTGCATTATACCCTGCTGCAGAAAACTCGCCACAAAAGGTATTGAAAACTCGCTTATGTATAAAGCCATCCTTACAATCCCTCCTAACTCCCCTGCAGCCTATAAGCAATACCTAACTGAATATAGAAATAAAAAGCTCCATGTAAAGAATCATGTTATATAAATATATGATTCTAAGAGGGGATTGAAGGATTAAACATGCTATATGAACTGTTATGTGCTTGAATAGACACGTACGCACTCTCTACAAGATGCCCTTGTCTGTTCATATAATATAAGGCTTGTTTGTGTCTTATCTTCAAGGACAATTACATACCAGATCAAAACTGTTACTTCTGTGTGTTACTAAATATCCTGCATGTAATGTCGTATGCTACTTCTATTTATCCAATCATATGCTTGCACATATTGTATACACCCATGTTTCTTATCTATATAGTACGCTGTAATTTTTATAATAAACAGAGTAATTCTTAACCATTGACTCGTGTGTTTCATATTACGTTAAGCCTTGCTCTCACTGGTACCAAAGGGGCCATCATATCGAGGGGACCTAAGCAGATTTCCCAACAGTCGACACATGAATTAGGTCGACATGGAAAAAGGTTGACACAAGTTTTTTATGGGTTTTTTTTGGGAGGTGTTTTCTTCGTAAGGTGCACCGTGTCCCCTCGCATCTCGCTGTGCTCTGCACAGGTTACCGTTCCCAATTGTAGTCCACGTGGATCGTAAAGTATGAAAAAGAGGGTGGGGAGTGAAAAACTCATGTCGACCTTTTTTCATGTCGACTTAATGGCCGTGTTGACCTACTCACTGTCGACCAATGGGTGTTGACCTAGAGTCAGGATACCCCTATTTTCACAGCTACTATAATGAAATGTGGCCGATTGTAATGTTCGCAAAGTAGAAGGGGTTTATTCATGAAGCAGTGAGAAATGAGCCAGTGGAGAAGTTGCCCATAGCACCCAATCAACATTGAAGTAACACTTATAATTTGCATACTATACTATTGTACGGAGAACCTGATTGGTTGCCATGGGCAACTCCTCGACAGGCTTACTTCTCCACTCTTTTTCACTGCTTATAAACTCTGAACAATCTATTAAAGTGGGGAAATCCCTAGAGTGGCACTTTTAAATAGGGATTACAGGGGTAGAATGCAAAGGGTGACATCTAGAATGTGACATGATAATGTTTTGTGGGAATAAAATCTCTGCAAATGCAGAAAAGCAATGGGATTGGCACTGTGTAAGGGCTTGCTCGCTCCTGCAGTCTGCTGCTGCCCTTGGCATATATTTTAAATCCTTACTGTAAACATGAATTAACGTCTCGTATAACCAGCTGGCTAATGTTTATATTGTACACACTGTGTCAGGATTTTCCTTGCAGCTAAGGAGAGCAAGAACCTGCCTCCTGCAGTGCGAGGGACATGGGGGTAATTGTGATAGTGACAGTTCTTCTGCCATTATCAGGGAATTATGATGGAGATAAAAGGAGATTATCTATGTAATGCTATATAGATAGAAAGAGTCAATACACGTTCTGTAAGCAATCAGCCTTATCTGTATATTTTCAGTTTAAGACCTAAACAACAGATCTGGTTGGCTAACTTGCTTCCTTACAACCAAATTGGCCTGACATTCTATACTGGCCTCCCTACAGTCCGCTTACAATGTGGCTGATGAACATTTCCCATCTCTACTTATAGGAAGTCGCTCCTAAAGCATTTGAACATCTCTGCCAATACCCTTGCGCTAGAAACAGACCCTCTTCCATTACAGAACGGTTTGGTAGGATAGCTATGTACTGTATGTGTATGGATGATCTGCTGCTATCAATCCAGGGAAAACTTAATGGCTTTGTTGCCACTTGGCTTTGCTGGTTGACCCAATTGATTCCCAATCTCCCCCTCCCTTCCCCCTTTATCTTATCCAGTGGCAATGCGTCTTTCATGTACAGTATTCTTTTTATTGCTGTTCGTTCCTCTTTTTCACACAATGGCCCTCATTCTGAGTTGTTCGCTCGCAAGCTGCTTTTATCAGCTTTGCACACGCTAAGCCGCCGCCTACTGGGAGTGAATCTTAGCTTATCAAAATTGCGGACAAAAGATTCTCAAAATTGCGAATAGACACTTCTTAGCAGTTTCTGAGTAGCTCCAGACTTACTCGGCATCTGCGATCAGTTCAGTGCTTGTCGTTCCTGGTTTGACGTCACAAACATACTCAGCGTTCGTCCAGACACTGCTCCGTTTCTCCAGCCACTCCCGCGTTTTTCCCAGAAACTGTAGCGTTTTTTTCGCACACACCATAAAACGGCCTGTTTCCGCCCAGAAACACCCACTTCCTGTCAATCACATTACGATCACCAGAACGAAGAAAAAACCTCATAAAGCCGTGAGTAATATTCCTAACTGCATAGCAAATTTACTTGGCGCAGTCGCAGTGCGCACTGAGCGGAAAATCACTGCGATGCGAGGAAATTTACAGAGCGAACAACTCGGAATGACCACCAATATTTATCAGTCTGCCAAATGCTTTAAACGGTATGTGACTCACCTTTTTTTTAAGTTCTTGTGAAAGTCACTAAAGTGGTGTGTGTGTGTGTGTGTGTGTGTGTGTGTGTGTGTGTGTGTGTGTGTGTGTGTGTGTGTGTGTGTGTGTGTGTGTGTGTGTGTGTGTGTGGTAAATGCGTAGTGCTGGCAAGTGTCTGTGATTAGCATCTGTAAGCAGTAGAAAGTGGTGGCAGAATAAGAATTTGGTAATCAAGAAAAGCTTCGCATTGTATACTGGTCAACAGTAACCAGTATGTCATTGTATAATGGTCACTGGTACGGGCTCTGCATTGTGTATTGGTCACCAGTAACCAGTATGTCATTGTATAATGGTCACAGTACGGGCTCTGCATTGTGTATTGGTAACCAGTATGAGAATGTCATTGTATAATGGTCACTGGTACGGGCTCTGTATTGTGTATTGGTAACCAGTATGAGTATGTTATTGTATAATGGTCACTGGTACGGGCTCTGTATTGTGTATTGGTAACCAGTATGAGGATGTCATTGTATAATGGTCACTGGTACGGGCTCTGCATTGTGTATTGGTCACCAGTAACCAGTATGTCATTGTATAATGGTCACTGGTACGGGCTCTGTATTGTGTATTGGTAACCAGTATGTCATTGTATAATGGTCACAGTACGGGCTCTGCATTGTGTATTGGTAACCAGTATGAGGATGTCATTGTATAATGGTCACTGATATGGGCTCTGCAATGAGTAACCAGTATGAGTATGTTATTGTATAATGGTCACTGGTACAGGCTCTGTATTGTGTATTGGTAACCAGTATGAGTATGTCATTGTATAATGTTCACTGGTACGGGCTCTGTATTGTGTATTGGTAACCAGTAACCAGTATGTCATTGTATAATGGTCACAGTACGGGCTCTGCATTGTGTATTGGTAACCAGTATGAGGATGTCATTGTATAATGGTCAGTGGTACGGGCTCTGCAATGAGTAACCAGTATGAGTATGTTATTGTACAATGGTCCCTGGTACGGGCTCTGTATTGTGTATTGGTAACCAGTATGAGTATGTTATTGTATAATGGTCACTGGTACGGGCTCTGCATTGTGTATTGGTCACCAGTAACCAGTATGTCATTGTATAATGGTCACTGCTACGGGCTCTGTATTGTGTATTGGTAACCAGTATGAGGATGTCATTGTATAATGGTCACTGGTACGGGCTCTGCAATGAGTAACCAGTATGAAGATGTCATTGTATAATGGTCACTGGTACGGGCTCTGTATTGTGTATTGGTAACCAGTATGAGGATGTCATTGTATAATGGTCACTGGTACGGGCTCTGCAATGAGTAACCAGTATGAAGATGTCATTGTATAATGGTCACTGGTACGGGCTCTGTATTGTGTATTGGTAACCAGTATGAGGATGTCATTGTATAATGGTCACTGGTACGGGCTCTGCATTGTGTATTGGTAACCAGTATGAGGATGTCATTGTATAATGGTCACTGGTACAGGCTCTGTATTGTGTATTGGTAACCAGAATGAAGATGTCATTGTTTAATGGTCACTGGTACGGGCTCTGCAATGAGTAACCAGTATGAAGATGTCATTGTATAATGGTCACTGGTACGGGCTGATAAAGCTGAATATTTATCGTATAT